>NW_008345052.1:227046-262051 GCF_000622305.1 Nannospalax galili
TTAAAAATGAGTTTTTCTGTATGAAACAGCATATTTTAAAATGAAATGGAGATCTTTTTTAAAGGTTAAAACCTCATTCAGTTTTGTGTCTTATAAGGTTCATACTGAGTTCAATATTGTATAATTATATTAATTCAATGGTAAACCTAAATATTTACAGCCAATTTTGAAAGAGATGCATCTTAGCTCTGGAAATTGTTAGTGAATGTGTCAATGCTGTTGTAATGAAATGCTTCTTTTAAGTATGTGGTTATTAAATAAATAATTTTTAAAAAATGTTTCTGTCTTAAAAAAATTTACATGTCAATAACCTGATTCAACCCCCCACCCCCACTCCCATGTCTCATGTTGCCTCTTAGTGTGGGCACTGGCCCACTTCTTCTCTTGGAACCCCAGAACCTCTGGACTACCCTCTTGGCCCAGACTCCTCAGTGCTTCCTGACCCTTTGCACACAGACCAACCCAATTCCTCAGTCTAGTCCCCTGGAGCCCTCAAAGCCTGTTCCCTCCCCCACCCATTCTTTGCACACCTGAGACCATGTTTAATCCCAACCTGCCTAGGATCCCTAAAGCCAGCCAGCATCATCCTTCCTCGGTTAGTTTGACCCTGCCCACTGTGCCTTGACTCCCATAACCTCATTCAACCCACCAGCTCCCACATCTAGTCTTGCCTCCTAGTGTGGGCACTGGCCCACTTTTTCACTTAGCACCTGAAACCTCTGGACTGCCTCTTGGCCCAGACTTCTCACTGCTTCCTGACCCTTTGCACCCAGACTAACCTAAATCCTCAGTCTAGTCCCCTGGAATCTTCAAAGCCTGTCCTCTCACCCACGTCATCTTTGAATACCTGAGACCAGCCTTTATCCCTTGCTGTTCCACCCCTCAACCTGCCTGAGATTTCTGAGGCCACCAAATTCCCAAGTAACTTTGACCCCACCCACCGCATATTGACTCCCACAACCTCATCCACCCTCCCAGCTCCTACATCCCATTTCCCCTCCTAGTAAGACCACTGGCCCATTTCTTCTCTTGGAACCCCAGACTTCTGGACTATCCTCTTGGCCCAGATTCCCAACTGCTTCCTGATCCTTTGCATCTAGACCAACCCAAGTCCTCAGTCTACTCCCCTGGAACCCTCAAAGTGTGTCCCCTCCCCCACTTCGCCTTTGCACACCTGAGACCAACCTTCATCCCTGGCTGTCTCTATGCCCAACTTGCCTGGGATTCCTGAGACTAGCCTCCTTCCCAGCTTGCCCTGGACTCCTGAGACCAGCCTCCCTCCCTGACTGCCTGAGAGGCCTGAATCCTACCTCTATTTAGCAAGCCTCCCAAACTGTGCTATGCTTGCTCACCAGAGGCATCCACACCTTAGAAGAAAGCCTGAGATCATCTGATCCTCATCCGACTTAGGCCTCTGTCAGAACGCCTGAGCAGCAGGACTAAAGCCATCTGGCCTCTCCAACAAAAAAAATCAAAAGGGAGAACCTGAAGCCTGGACCCATCAGCTTTTCATTCCCAACAGAGTCAGATACTGATACCAAGTATCAGAACTGGCCAAACATGGACACTGTCTATGAATTGCCCAGGCCTAAGGGACATATCTGCAATACAACCTCTATACCTAAAGGCTCATGGCACATAAAACAGGGATAAAGAAGAGGACACTAATGAATCAGTTCTCAGTAACAACGTTCCCTCATGTAGTGGAGGGCCAGGGACACAAAAGGTCATAAATGGCCAACGTGTAGAGATCAAGAGTCTGCTAAATAATGGTCCTAGGACAGGATGCCTTTATTAAACTTCATCCACCCAAGGCTCAGGGACCATGATGAAAGAGGGGGCAAAAAGATTGTAAGAGCCAAGGAGGATGTGCATGACCATATGGAAATAGAGTCCTACAAGCTCCTGGTACCCTGTTCATATGATTCTATGGCATAGGGGTCAGCATACACAAGTCCCATGCAAGAATGTTGGCAACTGATTGCTGCTAGATGAAGAAGAGCTGATCTTCCTCAAGGAACTCTAGATAGGCTGACTAGATTCAGTGGATGGACTTGCACTGGGGAACAGCTAGGGGCACTAACAGCACAGTGGGCAGTAACAGGGATGACAGAGTATATGCGCTCCAGTCGGGGGAGAGCCTATGGGAGGGTGCCAGTGAAGGTGGAGTATAAGGATGATTAAGATTGTTTGAGATGTTCTGTATGAAATACACACACAGAGGAAAAAATTCAATTTAAAAAAAAGAGAAAGAAAGAAGGCTGATCACAGGCTAGAGGAGCAAGCTAGTAAGCAGCATTCCTCCATAGTCTCTGCTTCAGTTCCTGTCTCCAGGTTCCTGTCCTGATTTCCTGCCCTAGTTTCTCTCAATGATGAGCTGTGTTTGGGATGTAAGCCAAACAAACCCTTTCTTCCCCAAGTTAGAAAAACAATTTACATGCCACTGAGCTACCTCCATACTGGTTTCCACGGTTATCTCCACAAATTAACATTCCCACCAACAATGCATAATGGTCCCCCTTTCTCCCAGCACCTTGGTCAGCATTCATGTGAATTCTTGATGGTGGTCACTCTGACTAGAGTGAGATGAAATATCAAAGTAATTTTTATTTTTTGTATTTTTTGTAACTAAGAATGTTCAACATTATTTCATATATTTATTCTCAACTTGTACTTCTTTTGAGAACTTTCTGCTCAAATCTTTTGCCATTTATTCGCTGCATTTTTGATGTTTAATTTTTTGAATTATATATATATATATATGATACTAATTCTCTCTGTCATGCAAATTAATTGCCAACATTTTCTCAGTCTATAGAGTATCCACTCCCTGTAGTAATTGTTTCCTTTGCTACTCAGATTTGCAATTTTGTTCAATCTCATTTTTCACTACTTGCTAATATTTCCTTGGCTTCCAAAATCTTATTCAGAAAATTCTTGCATGTGCCTATATCTTTTTTAAAAAATATTTTAGATAGTATTTTTATTGATTCATTAAGAATTTCATACAATGTATTTGGGTCATTTTCAGACTTCCCCTCTATCTCCTCTCAGATTTACCCTACAATCACTTCATGTCTCTATTATTATTTTTTTTTGGTTTTTTTTTAATTTTTGTATTGAATTTTTGAAAATTTCATACAACATCTTTTGATTAACTTCAGATTCCCACTCCCATCTGCATCCCCCATGATCCTCTGCCCAGTTTCATATACTTTGTTGTGTGTGTGTGTGCATGTGTGTGTGTGTGTGTTCTACAGAGTCCAAGTTGTGTCCCCAAATGCCTTTCAGTGTGGGACCATCCACTGAAGCATAGTCAACCTACCAACAGTCTTGTCCTTAAATGAGACTTACTCCCCCTCTCCCATAAGCCACTGTTTTCCAGATAGAGTTGGAGTTTCTTACCCACCTCTCCACAGGCATACTGGGATTTTGTCTGGATTTAACTTATGTGGAACTTGTGCATGCTGTCACCATTGCTGTAAGTTCATAAGACTAACTCACCAGCTGTCTATTAAACTGTTTCCCTGTTGTCATCCACCACCTCTGGCTCTTGCAATCTTTCCACACCCTCTTCTGCAACGATCCCCGAGCCTTGGGAGACAAAAGCTTGATACAGGTGTCCTATTCAGGGATAAGCATTCTGCAGTCTTTATTCTTAGCCAATTGTGGGTCTTCGTGTTAATCATCATCTGATGCATAAGAAAGCTTCTCTGGTGAGAGTTGAGAGATTCATTAATCTACGGACAGAACAATAAGTCATTAGGAATCACTTTAATACCGTGTCTATTTAGCAGACTAATAATAATAAGCTCTCCTCTATGGCCTGTGACCTGTCTAGTCACTGATATGCTAGGTTTGATATCATTGTCAACTATGGGCTCCATCTTATGAAGTGAACCTTAAATCCAATTAGAAAATAATTAGTTTCTCCTATAATATTTGTCTAACTATCACACCAGTGGGCATATCTTACCAGGCCAGTTGTTGTAGTTGGCAGCATTCACAGCTGGGTAAGGCTGATGATTAATTTTCTCTTCCAATAGCATGCATAGCACTTTCTGGTATTATGACCCTGACTCTTTTCTTTCTGCCCTGTCTTCCACAGGATCCCTAAGCTTTGGGAAGAGAAAGTGTGATATTTGTGTCCCATTTAGGGCCAAGCACTCTGTGACTTTTATTTTCTGCACGATGGCCAGTTTGATGTCTATGTGTTAACTGTCATCTGCTGCAAGAAGAAGCTTCTCTGGTGACAGTTGAGAGATGCATTAATCTATGGGCATAACAATAAGACATTAGAAGTCTGGGGGTTATTGGAGAGTGCAGATTGGGGAGGGAGTATAAAGATGATTAAAATGTTTTGTATGAAATACACAAAAATTCAGTAAAAATATATGAAAAATTAGATGAGCTAAATAGTAAAAAAAGACATTAGAAGGCAATTTAATACTATACTTATTTACTTAAATAATAGTAGTAGGATCTCCCCTACAGCCTATGACCTGTCTAACCACAGGCCTTGTCCCTGATAATGCCAAATTTGGACTCCTCTTGAGAAGAGGGTCTTAAATCTTATCAGAAAGTGGTTGGATGCAGGGCAGCTCGGGCCAGCTGTGGGAGGCTCTCCCTTTCTTCACGGGTCCTTGGCCACCAGCCCACGAGGGCAGGGAGAGCAGAAGCAGCGAATGGGGTCAGAACAGCCAGTGGGCGCTGACGGAAGACAGCTCTTCTGGGGAAACTGATCACAGGCTGGTCCCAGGCGCAGTGAAACAGCAATGACACAGCTCCAGGCACAGTGAAAAACAGCTCCGTTTATTAGTGGGAAAACTAGAGAATTTATAGTGTGGAGGCAGTAGCAAAAGCCTCAGTTGATAGGTACTTAAAGTGTGCTTTATTTACATGTGGCAGTGGCTCCTATCTTCCAGACTATCAGACAATGCCTGATTATCATATAGAAAAAACCTGGGAGTAGTTTTTACTCCAGGTAACTATGCCAAAGGTCATGTTTCAGATAAGGCATCTGTGTTTGGTGGCACTTCAAGGTGAGCCAGGAAGAGAGCAGGAGGCCCCCTGCTGGAAAGGGGAGTTTTTCCATTTGGCACCGAGCCCCTCAGGGCTATCCGGACATGGAGAAACTACAACCCTAACAGCAGGGTTTCCCAGCAGTTGGATACTCCCATAACTTATATAATACACTACTCCTTAATTAAGGTATCAGAACCCTGTATTTAAAAGCCCTTGTTAGAAGAGATTCGGGATAGCTGAATAGTACTAACATCCTCATCCACAAAGAACCAAAATCACAGATATAGATCTGTGTTTTGAGGTGAGTGATCATGAGGAGACACTGGAAATCAACAAGAAAGAAAAAAGAACCTTGAAGTTCAGAGACCTAGAACAACAGCAGAGTAACAGAAGCAGAATATCCTGTATTCTATCACCTTGGGGGAAGGAGGATTCCCATTTACAGCAATGCGGCAAGAGAGTTTTAAAAAAAGTCTATCAGTGCAGTTTCTGGCAATCTTAGCTCTGAGTTTGGGCTGCTCTAGGGGTCAGAATCCTCTCCTCTTCATATTCTTACCCCAGAGACTCCACAGATATTCCACTAAACTCAGAAAGCTGTTTGTCCAAGCAGAGTGAAATATGCATGCTCAGTGTTCTTCACAGAAAAGAACTGATATTGCCGCATAGAGGGAAGCAGTAGATGCCAGCTTCAAGACCCAGATGATGGAGGCACTTATATTGTGAGACCAATGGCAAGTTCCAGTACTGATGGCAGATGCCCCTGCAGTTCCCATCACAACTCTTCCATGCTCTGGCACCTGCCCTGCTACTGACAGTGTAGAAAAAACCCCACAGATCCCACTACTGCCTTCCCATAGAATCATGATAAGGAGTGTGTGTGTGTGTGTGTGTGTGTGTGTGTGTGTGTGTGTGTGTGTGCGTGTGTGCAAGTGCATGTACTCATGGGTGCACAGGCATGGGGATGCCAAAGATCAATCTTGGGTGTCATTCCTCAGGAATCATCTCCCTTGTTCTTTGAGACAGGGTCTCTCACTGGTACCTAGGGCTCCCCAGTTAGGCTAAACTGGCTGGCCAGCAAGCCCAAGGTATCCACCTGTCTCTGCCTCCCCAACTCTGGGGTTATAAGTATGCAGCACCATGCTGGCTTTTCATGTGGGCACTAGAGATCAAATTCAAGGTTCTCATGCTTACATGGCAAGCATTTTACCAATTGAGCTATATCTCCTCATCCCAGATCTTAAGCAATTTTTAAACTCTAGCCATTGCCCTGCTCTTGGCATGAGTGACCAAAGGGACCCAATGAGGAGTTTTCCAGGCTCCGTACATGGTCCCACTTCCAGACTGGCATTGTCAGGTATGTATCAGAAAGGAACACCACGTTATTCCTATCGCCATCCCAACTATGCAATTCATAGTGCTACTGAAGAACTCTTGCACCTGGTCAAACCACTCTCTGTTGTCAGCGAGTGAGAGTGAATGCCACAGATGGGGTGTTACACTTTGGACCATGGCCTCTCAACACACAGCATATGGGCCCACATCACTGACCAGTCAGTCATACATCATCTGTTACAGAACCCTACACTGAAAAGCCTCTAGTGACAGAGGACCTTACTTGCAGCAGAGCAAGGCTCAGTGGGGCCTGAGGAAAACTCATAGCCTGATAGGGGCATCACTCTTGTCATAAGTGTCCATATAATGAGCACCCGTGAGCCACTGCTGTATGTACCACACAAATGTAAAGTGCTAGAGTATCTCCTCTTTTCCATGGCCTTACAAAGACAATGTGTCTCTCTGATGCTCATACTATATGGTCTACATTCAGAAGTCATTGATCAGAGACAAAGAAGCTACAGGGACAATAATTATGCAAAGTTGTACTCAAAGCCAACTTTGCATAACTAACACCTCAAGACACATCTCCAAGACAAAGCCACCAAGATGGCTAATCACATGAAAGTCCAAAAGTATCTAAACCTGAAGGCTGTATCAAAAGACTATTGGAACTGATAAATTAATTCAAGAAAGTAACTGTATACAAAAATAAGTATATTTTACATATACCAATACTAAAATTGAAGGCAATACCATTCACAATAGCTACTAAACACAACCTTAAGAAGTAAAATGAACCAAGGAAGCGAAAGATCCACATAATGAAAAAAGACAAACACTGATGAAAAAATCGCAGAAGATACACATACAAATAATTGAAAGACCTCCCATGTTTATGGATTAGAAAAATTAATATTGTCAAAATGTTCATACTAAACAAAATAATATATATTTAATGACATTGCCATCAAAATGTAAGTAATAGTCTTCACAAAACTAAAAATGTTCTGTAACAAAACCATAATAATGGTGGCATGAAAACAGATGACTAGAGAAACAGAAACGAACAATAACAATACAAATTAACCACCCACAGATCTACCACCAATTTATTCCTGACAAAGCCACCAAAACCATACGTCGGAGAAAGGACAACCTTTTCAAAAATAAATGGTGCAGAGAAATGAAGTGCCCAAACATAGAAGACTTCACCTGTCTCTCACCCCATACAAAAATCAACTGAAACTGGATCAAAGACCTAATTATAAGACCTGAAAATTTTAATCTCATAGAAGAAACCACAGCAAAACTGTGCGAAGGCATTGGGTCCAGGTTATAATGTTCTGTAAAGGACATGAAGGTACAGGAAACAAAACCAAAATTAACAATGGAGTTTCATCAAACTATAAAGTGTCTAAACAGCAAAGAAAACAAGTCGTGATAAAGACACAAATTACAGAATGGAAGAAAATATTTGCCAATTATTCACTTGACTGAGGATTAGTATCCAAAATTTGTTAGTAACTAAGGGGGCATAGGGTGAATCTGGGAGGACTTAATGAGAAGAATTGGGAATGAATATGATGAAAATACATTATATGAGAGTCTAAAAAATAGATTTTTTAAAAAAACCTGAAGTTCAGCTCTCATAGTTCTAGAGGATACTATGCAAGCTCCTAAGGGAGACAATCAATCAATGGTTCAACCCGGCTCTAATAAGCATGACGATTAGCACAGCAACCTGGTGCAGTAGTAGCACTTGGTGCGGTAGTAGCACTGTTATCTGGGGGATAATCAACAGTTATGTAATTGGACTTACAGCTCTCTCAATGGGTGTGAACTCATGGGTAGCACTGTAAATACAGCCAAATACACATGGCTGGACAGGTCACAGGTCCTAGAGAAAATCCTATCACTGTCATATCTCTAGACAAATGAAATTTCTTACCATATGTTTAATATGGATCCTTATATTTACAGACAAGTATGCCATACAACACTTATCAAAGAATCTTCTTTTTGCAACAGATGGAGGCTACTCAGAGTTCCACAACTGGTTACACACAGAGAATATACCTCTGAGAGATGCCCAGTCCTCGGTGACATGTCTACAGTAGAGCCTCTATACCTAAGGCTCATGGAACACAGAGGAACAGGAAGTAGAGAGAATACTAGAGCATGCCTCAACTCTCACCAATGAAGTTTCCTTACACAAGAGAGTGTGATGCACACAGAAGGTTACAACTGGTCAAATTTTAGGAAATAAGTGTCTGCAGAGTGTGTATTCCTGGATAGGACTCCTATATTAAACCTCACCCATCCATGGCTCAGGGATCACTGTAGAAGAGGGGGTGTAAGAGCCAGAGCTGGCATATGAATGTAGAGAAACAGAGGTTTTAGGCCACTAGCAACTTGCACATTTGAACTTGCAGCAATGGTGGCGTCAACCACAAGACCCGTGTCGACTTAATCAGACAAGGGCCCAGAGTGGAGCAAGGGAAATGGAGTGTGAGCTCTGTTAGAGACTGATTAGTACTGGATGAGGGAGATTAGGCCTTACTTACCATCTCTAGATAAGCTGGCGATACTCCAGTGGATGAATTTGCACTGAAGGACATCTGGGTGCAAATACTTGACTGGATTGGATTTAACATGAATGGCAGAATGCATGAGGTTTGTCTGGGGGTGTCTAATTTCAGGTTCTCTATGAGGTGCCTGGGGATAAGGCAGAAAAGATACATGCTGACTGGAGAATTGAGGCCAGTTGTCTTCTATTAGTAGGTTGACTTTACCCCAGCAGACAATATTATACCGGTCCTGTTTCTCTCAGGAACCCTAACCAATACAAGTTTTGTTGCAAAAAAATATTCCAAAAGAGAATATTATTAAAGTATGAGTTTTCTAAATTGATTCTGGGTTTTCTGGATTGATCTGGGAAATTTGATTATGTCCAATGCTAAAGAATTTCTGGAAGTTAATCTCATAATATAGCAGTAGAGATAAGAAAATGCTACCACTACACACTACTGATCAAATACCTTATAGGAAAGACCTCATCAAAGCGAGTCTAGATGCCCATGTATTTGAATTTAGTCAAAATAAGTGTATTCAGGTTACAAGTTGTTCCTAATTACACTACACAAAGTGGGAGAAGAAAAGCTTGAGATCAAAGATTCAAATCAGGGGTATCTCTTCCTCTGGAATCTATCATCTATTGAGAGAGAAATTCCTTTCTTCTATCACTGCAGCACTGAAATTTCCAAACTCAACCCAATCTCATTCGTCCAGTGTTTTATTGTTGCTGTTGTTTTGAGACAGGGTCCCATCTGGCCTGGAATTCACTATGTAGATCATGCTGGCTTCAGTCTCACAGAGATCTACCTGCCTCTGCTTCCTGAGTGCTGGTATTAAAGTCAGGTGCCACTACACATGGCCCTCCAGCCATTGTTTTAACTACAGCACAAATTGAGCTCCCAGCCTCATGGTGTTCTATATTAAACTGAGAGCAGTGGTCAGGAAGAAGTGAGGGTACGAAATTCGTATGGTTGCAGAGAGGTATGTCTTAATTCATTTCTGCTGCTGTGAGAAAACACTGACCAAAAGCAACTTAGGGGAGGAAAGAGTTTATAGGTACATTGCTGAGGGAAGTCAGGGAAGAAATGGAGAAATGCTAATTATTGGCTCACTTGGAGGTTCATTCATGGCTCTTATGCATCCCAAGTCCACCTGCCCAGGGTTTGTGCTGCCCACCGTGTTCTGGACCCTCCTACATCAATTAATAATCGAGGCAATCCCCCACAGACATGCCCAGAGGTCAGTCTAATCTGGACACCATCAACTGAGACTCCCTTCTCAGGTGACTCTAGACTATGTTAAATTGACAGTTAAGGTAACTAGGACAGGGAAGAGTTATTGAAACTGGTGGCATCAATCCTTTAAAGTCAGATGAACCTCCTTTGCCAATTGTTAGTACATCCATTCCAGCTATAGCCAAGAATGGTGGTACATGCCTTTAATCCCAGCACTTGGTAAACAGAGGTGGCAGATGTCTGTGATATTGAGGCCAGCCTGATGTATATAGTGAACTCCAGGCCAGCTGGGGCTACAAAGGGAAACCTGTCTTGATGTTCTGACCATAACCTGGGGCCCTTAGATGCCTCATACCTCTGAATCAAAGAGAGTTAGTACACTGACCAGATAGATGATAGATCTTGACTCTCAAGGTAAGCTTGGTAGGGCCTTACCAAATGTAATGGGTAACACTGTTAACCTGACAGGATCAAGATCACCTAGAAAGCCTCTGTGCATGCTTGTGAGGGATTATCTAGATAAAGTTAATAGAGGTGAGAAGATGTGCCTTAATTCTGGGTGGCCCCGTTCCATTGGTTAGGGTCCTGGAGTGAATATAAAAGAGATAGGAAGCTGAGCACTAACATTCATTGCTACCTGATGCTTGGATGCAGATGCAGTGTGATCAGCTGCCTTACGCTCTTACCACAATGACTTCTCCATCATGGTGGACTGTAGCCCTGAACCATGAGCCAAAGTAAACACTTTCTCCCTTCAGTTGTTATTGTCATGGTATTTCGTACAAGGACAGGAAAAAAACTATTACACCAATGAAGGAGTGGAAAAAGATGATTCCATGGGATGTCTCCTAGCACTGTAACCAGGGTAAGTGGAAAAATAAATAAGCCCTATTCAAACAGGATTGAAAATGTTCCAGAAGTTGCTAGGATGAAGGTCTGTATCACCTCACCAAAGAAAACATGAATTACTAAGGAACTAGGTGAGGTCGGGGTGGTGGTGGGGGGGAGTGTGGAAGGTGATGGTTCAAAATGCTGCTGTGCCTATGTGAGCAGCAAATAAAAGTAGCATGACAATAGTAAGGTCATTTCTTTCTCATTTTCTTATGAAAACATTTCTTTGTGCAATTAATGTTTGTTCTCCTCTCTTACCCCATCATCATCTAACATGAGAGGTATGGCAGCACTTAACTTTTACTTACATAGTACAAAAATCACAGAATACCAGAGAGAAGAGTAAACCTGCCAGCTCTACATTGTCTTCAAGGTGAAAGGTTAGTATGTTTTCAATATGATTCAGGACTTCTGATGGTTGAAAATTACTCAGCTCAAGGCAGTTTGGATACACACAAAAAAAAATCTTTATTTTCAGATTATGTAAGTTTAAGGGAATGTGTGTTTGTGCAGGTTGACTAAGATTGAATGCCTTGTGAGTTTTCAAGTTCAGCTGGCTGGGCTGAATTACTTAGTTATTCAACTAAAGACTTATCCAGTTCTACTGTGAAAAGATATTGTGGTTGTGGATAAGATCTATAATTAGTTTTCTTCAAGTGGAGGAGATTATTCTTGATAGTCTTGGTGAGCCAAACCTAGTCACTGAGAAGCAAAATTCTAAAAGAGAGAAAACAAAAGAAAGGGATACTCTATGAGACTTCCTGCAGCCTTGATTTTCATTCAGGGAGTGTCATAATGCACATCTGTTATGCAGAACTGTAAGAACATAAACGGGCATTGTTTAAGCCATAAAAGTGGTGCCAATTCTTTAGAGCAAAATAGGAACATCATACGGGCACAGATAAGCAACATAAATAGAAAAGATGGGTAGAGAAGCTGGCAGGCTGGAGGTCAGGCAGGTGATGGGGGATTGTATGAACAGTCAGAGATGCAGGCAGGTGGGAGACAAGTAGAAAGATGAGCAGACAGAAAACCCCAAGCATGTAACAGAAGGGAAGACAGACAAGAAGAGAAACCTCAGCAGGCAGGTGAGAAAAAGAACACGCACACAGATAAAAGCAGAATGAGCACAGGCAGGCAACAGAAATGCATGACAGCAGGAGCCTCTCAGGGCCTGTCATTACCCAGTGTCCAGGATTATTGGCGCTTCCTGAGACGTAGGTGAATCCCATTCTTGGGCTTCAGTATAGCTTCCAGCCTGAGGACAGGGATCTTGCTGGGATCTTGCAGCAGCTCAGAGCAGGCTCAGAGCCACAGCCACTTTCAGCTCATTCATGGCAAAATGTTTCCCAAGGCACTTCCTAAGCCATGGAAGAGACAGTCAAAGAAATGGTTTGAATCCTTGTCTGAACTGGGCTGAGACTGGCTCCTGAGTCCCAGTTCAGGGTCCTCTCTCATGAAGTCAGTATCTATTCAGATGAACTTCTAGTCCAAGTCTTGGTTCAGACTCCCCTGGCATTTGACAAGGCCTCCTATTTTCCTGAACTTGCCTGACTTTTGCTCTCAGAGGTGTGAAATCTCTGATACTACACTAAGGCTCTAAGTAACAGAGCCTAATATTTATCATCTTTAAGAGTTAGTCATTAGTCACTTTATTCCCTCCATTAAGGATCTGTGAGTCCCCATTGTGAAAACTACTAGTCAGATCTACAGGGGAAGGAGTGACCCACACTCCTAGATTCACCACCACTGAGAACAAAGGATTTACAATACTGAAAAGAGAAATGGATACCAATAAATAAGCCACCAGAGACGGCACCAGATCAGAGATCTTCAGGCTTCAGCTACATCTGTCTCCCAACAAGTCAGGCTCCACCGCAACTCTCCCGCTCAGCCAGCCAATTCCACCCCAGAAATGACTCTGCTCGTGAACTTCAGTTTCCTGTCTTGAACATCTCTGATCTCTTGGCTTCCTCTTCCCACTGACCCTCCCTTGCCCTCCATCAGGCAGAACAATGTCCTGTTGCCACAGTTGCAGCCACATGCTCTGTGGGCTATTGAGTCCCCACCTCTTATATACACAGCCCTACTTCCTACCTCAGTTCATGTTGAGGTTACTGAAATTTTTCTCCATCTCCCACTGCCTTAATATCTTAAAGGCACATTCCAATGACCAGCTAGACCTCACTCCTTTCTGTCATCTATCCCTTTCCCTACCAGACCCCCAAGGCTTCATCAGAACTACATTCAAGGAGCGATCATGCTCAAGCACCTTGGACAGTGTCAGGAACATTAAAGCATTCAACAAACTGCGCAAAAACTAACTTGGAATGAATGATGGAAGGAAGAAATGATGTCTCTGTCAAGTGTAAGCGTCTGACTCTTACAACATCTTTTTGTTCTTGCTGCAAAACCGGGGGCAATATTCTTTCCTGTGTCCCAGGTCTTGGCACAGACAACCTTTTACATTCTTTGCATTTGAATTAAGTAGAAAACTCAAAGGACAAAGGAATACAAAGAAAGTAAAATCTTGTTCTCCCTATCAGCTGATCTACCTATTCTTTACTGTTCCTTGGTCTTAGCAACCCTACTTACAGTCAACAGGTAAGAGGAAGTATACTCAGCTTTAGAATAAAATCAGTCATAAGAGCCTGTTTACCGATGAATAATTCACTTAAAACCCAGAGAAAGTTAATTTGACATTTGAAGAAGTCAGATAACAAACATTCTAAAAATACTTGCTGCTACTAATATTAACACATTTTATACCAGTTAGTATTGCAAGGGGGAATATTGTGATCCCTTAAAGATTATCACATCAGGTTTTTGGGAGTTGCTTCTCTACAGATCCTTCAGATGAGTTCAAACTGTGCCCATGAAAAGCTTTTCAAATGCCATTTCAAAGCAAAATAGCTGAGTTGATTTTTTTTCTTTTTTACAAAAACATCTCACATTTCCATCTTTATAATTTTTATCTGAAGTTGGAATATATGATCCTTAAAGGTGATAAAGAATATAGATCTTATGTCATCAGTCAAATTTTGACAGCTTGGAAAGTTCTAAGCACTAAGCACAGAGACAATGCACTTAATGTAAAACTTTCCCAGAAGGGTCACTAACCTTTTAGACATCAGCCTGAACAGCTGTATATAGTAGACATTCAGAAAACAAACCCAGGCAAACTAACCACTTGCTGTAATGATTCTAGGCTTAGAGAACTACCCAGAAAGGCTAGCTGAGTTGAAAGTATGTAGAAAGAAAAATATCCCTGTAGTAGCCCTGGCAACTGAAAAGCATGGCACGTATAGTTAAATTCACATGAAAAAAATATAATTTGTATGAAATACACAAAAATTCAATAAAAACAAATTTTTTTAAAAAAAACTCTAATTTGTAACATTCTGTCCCTAAAGTGTGAAAACACTAGAACACACCGAAGTGTGCAGCAATTTTGCTGGCCATTGGGAAGATCAGATCAAAGTCTCCATGGTTTACCATGAAGTATTTATTAACTTCCCTTTGTGAATATCCACATGGAGTTTTACCCAAAAAAAAACCAGTAGATGAGACCATATTGGAATACGCCATACAGCAAGAGAAAGGAGCAGAAATATCAGATATGGGATAAGTGATTCTTCTTTTGTCCCCACCCTGCTACCAACCCAGGGGAAAACTCACCTTAGTTCTCCTGAGAAAGGTAGGAAGGCATGGCTGTGTCAAGCAGAATGTGGTGCAAACCTGGAAGGGTCAAACACCTGCATAAAGAGCATGAGAGACATGAGTGGGGGGAATCAATCATCTGTTCCACCCATGAAAAGGTTGAATTCTCAGAGGTAAGAGAGGGGTTATTAGTCTGAGAGTTTTCCCCTGCCCTCATACTTCTGTGTTTGGCCATGCCTTTGGGTTGTGGTGAAGAGCATAAAAGGAAAGCATGACTGGGATACGTGTGGGGCAATTAAGAGACAGAGAGAAGACTAATTATGTCCATGGAGTGGATCCCTGATCTATGAGCGAGCAGGGTAAATACATGCACAAAAGACCTTGTGCCATAAATCATAATTTAACCAATATGATCTGTCACAAGAGGTTCAAGCATGCTTGGGAAAGTATCTAAGCACAAATGAAGAACAGAAAATGATTCTGGAATAAGAAATAAGAAAGAGAAGCTCACGGTGAAATCAGTTAAGTCGCTACTTACATTCTTTAAATATACTCCATAAGTTTTAGAGGAAAGAAATTAATTCACTCAGTCTTCATAATCACTCACAAACAAAAGCACTTTTATGTCTTCATTATTCATATTCGGCACCAGAGACATAGAGACACAGAGTGACACTTCACACAAAGAGCATGTGGTAGTGCAGAGATCATATCCGATGGCAGATGAGACACCTGCTGTCATGACGGGGGACTCAGTTGTGGTTATCTGCTGGTCTGTGCCATCAACCTAAGATTTCCTGATTTCCCTCATTTGCTGCAACTCAAGAAAAGACCATCTTCCTAACTTTATCTGATTCTCTCTCCATCCTCCACATATCAAAGAATGAAAATTTTAGGGATCAAGTTGTAAATCTACACGAGAGGCTCTGAATGTGAATATCCATGTGGAGACTCTGAGGATTGAGTTTCTTTCTTTTATGTATCACAATGGAGCCATACACACATTCTATCAAATATAAAGAATGATTTTTAAACTATATAATGAAGAGGGAAGGTCTGTGTACCTTAAGTCAGAAATCAAAGTCTGGATTTTAGAATCTAAAATATTGTACGGTCCAAATGGAGGGAGCAGTAATCAGAAGGCCTTAGATTCCAAAGGTGACTGAGGAATTAACTCTGGGAAATTAAAGAATTGTACAATATTATTCCCATAAAATTGAAAGTAATCTTACAAATCATGTAAGCTACTGTCTGAAAAAGAGAAGATTCCTTAAATATTGAAATTAATACTTTTTGAAATGTTGCTGTGACCCAGTCAAGTGCTACCATTTTTTAAAATTTATTTTATGCATGTGAATGTATTGCCAATGCTTTTAACCACTGAGCCATCTCCCCAACCCCAAGTGCTACCATTTTATACATGTCATGCTAAGTATGAAATAAATGCTGATTTACTGGCAGGGAAAAGGAGACCTAAGGAGTTTCAGAACTACTGAAGAACACGTAGAGTTCCAATCTTCCATTGTCCATATTGAGTGCTCCTGTGAATGACTTTGGAAAGGTATACATTTTGGCAAGGAGCGTCCATCCAGAAAGGTAACAGGTTTGCTAAGCACTCTAATTATAACTGGAACTGAAGAATAGGGCCTCTTTGATGTACATGGTGGTATAGGGCATCTGGTCCAGGTGGTCCCTGAAGCAAAGCTCACCCTGAAGGTGAGCTGAGGCAAAACAAGTTTCCTCCTTCCAGAGAGTCAGTGTTCTCCCACCTCCTGAGCTCCTGAGCTCTCACCTACCAGTTGATGGAGATTCCACCACCTAGGAGACTTTGAACTTCCTCTCTGCATCTTTGCTGGTTCTCAGGGTGTGTGTCCAAATCATAAAAGATCCAAGAGATACCACTAGCTGTGGTTTCATGGCCCTCAAACATTAAGGTGTCTACCTTATCACGCAGGTCCTTATCAGAAAAGCTGCTCCACCTGGAAGAGAACATGGAAGAGAGAGAAGGTTTGTTCTTTGTTCCTCATTTTGCACATGAAGACAAAACCTCAGGCCATTCCCTCACACACTCATGCTGGAAAGCAGGAGGATGTCCAGGAAACCCAAATCCCTCTTCCTATTGACCTCCTCTAGCTCTCCCTCATCATGCAGCTGAGCCTTCCTCTACTTGATTTCTTGGTCTATCCCAGGACAGTGGTTATCAGGCAGGGCCAAGAACTACAGAAACTCTCAATATTATAAGCCCCCTCTCCCACCTGTGTGTCCTGAAGTATTTGGGGGGCTGTGTGGGTCAGTGTTCTGAGTCTAGCATCATCTGACGAAGGTCAGGTCTTTCCCACCTCAGCCGACAGAGGCTTTGTTTGAGCTGCTAGGATGGATCTCATGCAACATCATCAATTTGATAGTATGTTACAAGTAACTCACCTGAAAGTTTCCTGACATCCTAGCCTCTCATCTTCCTATGCCAGTACTAGGGGAGGATCCAGCATGAATCTATCAAAAGCCCTTCAGGTAACTGGAGTCTAATGGAGCCTAAGAGACCACACACAAGTCATTTTGGTTGAACCTGTTAAAGAAGAGGCAGGAGGACGAGACAAAACCTGTATGCTCATGAGCAATTTGGCATATACAGCTAGCCCTGTGACCATCAGAAATGAGCCTGTAGATGGTATCGTTCTGGTGAAAGACATGCTTCACATAGCGAAAGATATTCTTCACACAGGAAAAAGACAGGTACTTTAGGTCACTGACAGCCTGGAGGTAGGACTAGGAATTCCTGAGGGAGAAGATACACAACAGGCTGGTAATAGGAATTCTTACCAGGAAACAAAGTAGACTCTGGGTAGACATTCCCTATATGATTGGGTAGGAAATACTGAGGCACCCCTCAGTTCTGTCATTCAGCTCTTATCACTTGAGGATGGTGTGAGTAGTCAGATTCCTACCCATGCTAGGGATCAAAGGTCTGTAGCTGGAACAATGTTTGTTCTAGCCTGAAATTACAGATTGGCCTAGGGTCAGAACCTTCCTTCTTATGGAGGTGAGCATCCAGTTAGTAAGAACAAGAACCACCACTACAGGGTAGTCACTGACCTGCCCAGTTGGACACTGCCCTGTACTTGAAGGCACACTTCATGATGGTGTCCAGGGTCATCAAAGAAATATGTTGGTAGATCTTCAGAGATTTGTCCTTGCTGATGATCTGCTCCCATTTGTCCTATGTTGGGAGGGGAACAGTGAGGTTTTGTTCGTGGTAGTGGTGGTGGTTGTTTGTTTCCCTATTCCTGTGCAAATTAGATTTAGAAATTCCTGAAAGCACTCTTCAGTTTTCTGGAAGATGAATTAGATTTGAGAAACTGATAGCTCCCATATATGAAAACAAAATGTGTTAATGAAATTAAAGTTTGTGGACCTGCATGAGTACTCTTAATTGGAGACACCGTTGATTTCACTTCCTTTTCAACCACCAAAAGTTCACTAAGCACTGGGAGATCAGAAATCAGATTTCTGATGAGAATATAGTGATGGTATTACAGGTTTAGTAGTAAGAATGTGGACCTTGTATCCATTTCACTGTATGAATCATACAAGTCCATGCAAAAGCCCTGGGTCCCAAGACAGAACCTTACTGAGTAACATCCTTGGATGTCTACCCTGCCACTGAAGCCACCATTGTCCAACCAGCCAGAGAGAAATAGTCCTATTCTGTAACACAAAAGTAAGAGGTAGCGTCTGCGTCCATTAAGATTCTGTCTTTTTTGGGTGATGAGCATAATAATGCTCAGTCTTGATGCCTGGTCCTCTGTCTAATCTACTATTGAGAAACCTACTCTCACAGTAATGGCTTGGGAGTTTTATTCCATGGGAATGTCTAAATGTCTGCATAGTAAATAGAATATGGCTGTGCACTGTAAACAGATGAGTGGAAATGAGTGAAACAGGCAGACTCACCAGCATCACTCTCAGAGTCTGCCATGATCCCCACATAGAGCTTCAGAATGTTGTAATGAAAGACTGGAGTCAGCATCTGCCAGTGCTGGAACCATTTTTGGCCATTCAACAGGTGCAAGCCATACCCTGTGCCAGAAAGATTTATATACAGGGGTGTGAGAGTTACAGGACAATGAAGAAGCCTCGGAAACTTTTGGAGGCATGAATGGTGGTGGTCCTAAGGGAAGACAGCCGAGAAGGCAGAGCTTCTGGGACAAAGACATTAACGAGAAGTACTTTTGGGGAACATTAATGTCCTACTATTGTGTAGAATTTATCTCTGAAGGAAACAGGGAGTCTCATGAGACTCAAGAAGTAAATGAACCTCACAAATCCCAAAAGCTTAAAGTAATAAGATTCACAAGGCCCCTCCCCAAAGTTATAGAAGTAGTGAATGGTCGCTGGGGAGAAGAGAGGAGGCAAAGCTGCCTGGAGGAGGCTCTCTGACCAACCAAGCTGCCTGGAGGAGGCTCTCTGATCTTTCAAGTTACCTGGGAGTCATAAACAAAGCCCCACGGTTACAACTGTGCTGAGGTGGGTTGTTTGGTGTTACAACTGCCTTTCAGTTGTTCCTGCTCCTCTAAGTCACCCCTCACCCATACTCCTGCAAGTAAACCCCAAGTTGGACTTGGTAGCATCATTACGTTGGCCTGTCATGGTTCCCTATCTGGAACGAGTAGATGTTTTCTCCCGTTTCCTTCAGAAAGGCACATAAAACACCAACTTGAAATGATACATCCGATTTGATCATGACAGACATGAGACAAATCTTCAGAGTTGAAAGAAGAGATAAAACAATGCTGCTCTGAGAATTTTGGAGATGAGTAGGGGAAAATGTGAAAAGAACTAAGCATTAGAGGGTCCCACACTAGCATAAAGAAAAGGTGAGGATCTAGTCAAAAGAGAAACGAGACCTCTTCAACGGCAGCAAGGAAAAAGAGGTAACACTCGGAAAACTTAACTGGAGAGTGACCAGAATCCTAGTTTTCAGGTATATACAATACAAAGCATCAAGAATCTGTAGATGTCAGCCTTTGGGTCTGAAAGAAGAGTTTTTTATAGGAAACTAGCATTAATAATATAAGGCAGCCTTCAAGGAGTTGATTGAGGCCATGGGTTTTGATGAATCCATATTGCAGCATCCCTTGTCCTCTCCCACCACTTCCATCTCTCTGTTTCTATTGGCACAGTCAGTTGCTCAGAAAGGCAGACTCTATGTGCCAGAAACTAAACATCCCATGACTGTTCTGAGAAGTTTCTGAAACACACCATCTATGTCCTTAATGCCGAAGAACAAAGCAGAGCATTTTGGCCTATATCATGAGTCATCCCATGGCCTAGCCAGTAATTGCAGGTCTTAAACCCAAGGCTATATGAATACAATGTATTTCTTGAAGAAATGGGACAATTCATAAAACAGACCACTATTCATTTATGGAACTAAGGAAGAAAATAAATTCAGATACAGACAATAGTTACAAATTTAGTACTCAATAAATGTTGTTGACTTAATTTATATTGTAGCCTGAGAAGAGGGATGGCAAGGTGAAGGGTCACATATTGACATTTCTGCTGCCAACCTTCTGGCATTCTTCAGATTCTAAAGCATGTACTCAAGAGAGAAGACCTGCTGTGGATGAGATAAAATATATTCTCACCTGCTCTCCCCAGGAGAATCTTCATAGAGTCATGGTCTAGAACTGGATGAGTGGCCTAGTCCCCCAGGGCTAGCAAGGAAAACACTAGGGAATTTCTCTACACATCGCATTAGTTGTAGCTCCTGGTCCTCTTAGAACTGCCACCAAGGAAAATAAAGCCAATAAAACGTTTTTGCCCTCCTCCTCCTCCTCCTCTCCTCCTCTCCTCCTCTCCTCCTCTCCTCCTCTCCTCCTCTCCTCCTCTCCTCCTCTCCTCCTCTCCTCCTCTCCTCCTCTCCTCCTCTCCTCCTCTCCTCCTCTCCTCCTCTCCTCCTCTCCTCCTCTCCTCCTCTCCTCCTCTCCTCCTCTCCTCCTCTCCTCCTCTCCTCCTCTCCTCCTCTCCTCCTCTCCTCCTCTCCTCCTCTCCTCCTCTCCTCCTCTCCTCCTCTCCTCCTCTCCTCCTCTCCTCCTCTCCTCCTCTCCTCCTCTCCTCCTCTCCTCCTCTCCTCCTCTCCTCCTCTCCTCCTCTCCTCCTCTCCTCCTCTCCTCCTCTCCTCCTCTCCTCCTCTCCTCCTCTCCTCCTCTCCTCCTCTCCTCCTCTCCTCCTCTCCTCCTCTCCTCCTCTCCTCCTCTCCTCCTCTCCTCCTCTCCTCCTCTCCTCCTCTCCTCCTCTCCTCCTCTCCTCCTCTCCTCCTCTCCTCCTCTCCTCCTCTCCTCCTCTCCTCCTCTCCTCCTCTCCTCCTCTCCTCCTCTCCTCCTCTCCTCCTCTCCTCCTCTCCTCCTCTCCTCCTCTCCTCCTCTCCTCCTCCTCCTCTTCTCCTTCTTCTTCTTCTTCTTCTTCTTCTTCTTCTTCTTCTTCTTCTTCGACAGGCTCTAATATGCAGTTCTAGCTGAAATAAAATGAAGTTATTAGTGTGGACCCTAATCCACTGATGGGGTACTTATGAAAGAGGAGATAAGATGTGAAGTGACACAGTATGAAGAGGAGGAACCATGTCCGTGACCACCATGACCTAGGACTTCTATTCTCCATACAGAGACATTTCTGCTGTTTCAGTGACCCAGTCTATGGTAGCCCTAACACTCCAGGTAATGCTGTGGTTAGGGAACCAATTGTTAACATAAATTGTTTTCCTGAAGAAAGGGGAAATCAATGGTAAATGATATACCCATGTGACTGCATTGAACCCAACCCTGCTCATCCTATGGTGCCCTGCCCCCTTGGGTTTCTAAAGCTCCCAGGTGACTCTCTATAATCATTCTTCGACTTTATGTTTCTTGGCCCTGTGCTGGCAAATTAGTTCCAAACTCCACCATTTCTGTGTCCTTGGAGTCAAATGAATAGTATGGCTCACGGTAACCATACTTTATTTGTAAGAAAAGCATAACTTCAGGGTAGAATCAGTAAGTTCATATTGGAGAGTGAATAAGAAAATTTTCACTAATAGCCTTGTTTCAAGAGAGATTCAATAAGTTATTAGGAATCAGTTTAATATTTTAGCTAATTAGTAGAAAGCTAGTGTTAAACTTCTGCCCCTCAAGGCTCAGGGATCATTGAAGAAGAAGGGGCAGAAAGACTGTAAGACCAATGGTGGTGGATGACCACAAAGAAACAGTTTTCCAGTCAGTTGGTCAGTTACTCATATGCACTCACAGCAACAGTGACAGCACGCACAAGTCAAACCAGAAAAAAAATCCTAACATAGACACAAGGAAGTGGGTAAGAAACTCCAGTTCCACCTAAGGAAATTGTGAGAACAGATGGCTGCTGGGAGGGGTAGAGACAGTCTCTTTCAGGCATGAGATTCTTGGTAGGTTAACCAGGCTCCAGTGGATGGACCCACACTGAAGGACATTTGGAGACACAAATTATACTTTATAGACCTTATTATATGTAATAGATCACATTAAGTTGGGTAGGGGGCAATATGGGGCTATGGGGATAGGAGAGGGGATCTAAATATCATCAAATTATATTGTATAATATTTAATTTTAAAAATAGAGATTCAAAATCTGAGGTTAGAGTTAAAACAAAGTCCTGTGAAACATGAGGACAGTGGGCATCCAGGATACAGAAAATACAGAACCACAGACTAGGAGCTATGCAGCTACTGAGTCTCTCCTTTTGTACACATATCAGTACACTTAAAAAGCTGGTGACACAGAAATGAATCAACAGAAACATTCTTTTCACCAAGGCAGTTCCGGTTCACATGGTAACCAGAACTTGACTTTCCTTGCTACATTAGCACTTCAATTGACTGTAAGTCCTAACTGTTTGTGGCATATATAATGAAATCCGTTTCTAGAATCTGATTGCAACAGTATACCCAAGACACCCACAGACCATTCAAGTGTGGCTGGGATTTCAGAGTGTTTTTAGGGTTCACCTGTGAGGAGGATGAGAAACTGAAAGAAGAGATTGGTAGATATAAAAAAGTTTCTGTTGCTGTCGGTGAGTGAATACATGAACAGCAGGATAGATGGATTCACTAGATTACTGAACACTTATGTCAGTTGCCTATTGAGGAACTAGGATTTAATCACTG
Organism: Nannospalax galili; assembly: GCF_000622305.1. NCBI lineage: Eukaryota > Metazoa > Chordata > Mammalia > Rodentia > Spalacidae > Nannospalax > Nannospalax galili. The sequence goes on from NW_008345052.1 coordinate 249,944, forward strand.
AGCAAATACAACTGGAGCTTATGCTTTAGTGAGGTGGATATGGGGTAGTCTACCTGATATGAGCTGAGAGTGGTCCTGTTTGAGTTCCTGAAGAGGCTGCTCAATGTACCCTGGTCATATTCATCATAAAATCTGCTCCTGTCCTTTGATCCAGTGCGGGGACTGGTCACTGGGTGTCCTTAACTCCTAGTTACACACTTTGGTCCTCTAGGACCACTTAGGTTGGTCCTGCAAAGACATGGAAGAGGTTGTTTAGCACTTTTCTGATTTCTTATCACTCAAGCCATTATGCCAATTGCAACTTGTTCTGATGGCTACATATACATATATATATGTATATATGGAGAGAGAGAGAGAGACTCTTGCTTCTAATTTAGCCAAGAATAGAGATAGTGAATAAGTAAAAGATTTAGAATTATAAGATCTAGAAATATCAGGCTGAAATTTCTGTAAAGCAACAGAAGTTAAAAGGTTATTCAACATTTAAAAACGCGATTTGTTTAAATAGAAATTATTCACTTACTGAGTCTAGAAATTAATTACCAACAGTATAATTGGAATGTCATACTTGTTCCTCTGTCAAATGCTAACTTAGAAAAGAAAATCATTTATCTAGTAACAAGTATATCAAACAAAACAAAAGATCACCATGACTCAAATCAAGACTGATGTGCAAGTTGTTAATATAACAATTTGATTGATGAAACTTTGACTATTGGACTTTGGTTATTTCTCTACACTCAATTTTCATAGTTCCCCTTCTGTTTTTTGTTTGTGTTTTTTGTTATTGCTCTTGTTCTTGTTTTTGAGACAGGGTCTCCCTGTAGCCAAAGTGGCCTAGAACTCACTATGTAGACCAGGCTGGCCTTGATCTCACAGTGATACACCCAATTCTGCCTCCCAAGTGCTACGGTTAAAGGTGTGCACCACCATGCCCCACTGGGTTCCCCTCTATTGATAATTTGGCCTTATAGAAAAGAATGAACTAGCTTTGGAATCCCCCCTGCAGGACTTGAAGGGCGAGGCATCCAACCTGCCTTCCTAAGCTCAGGCTGCTCCTCCCCCTTCCCTGATTACCTCACACACCTGTGCCAGCTTTGTGTTGGGCACTGGGATTCATGGGGTAGGTGCTGTGCTTCATTCCAAGGAGCTTATAGCCTGCTTACTTACAGCTTATAGTCTATTTACTGCAGAGGTAAACAGACTCTATTTTTAAGATATTTTATTATTTTTATTTTATGTGTATAAGTGTATTGCCTGCATGTAGGTAATATTGTGCAATGCCTGCAGAGGACAGAAGAGGTCATCAGATCCCCTGAAACTGGAGTTATGGACAGTTGTTAGCTGCCATGTGGGTGCTGGGATTCAAACTGAGGTCTTCTGCAAGAACAACCATTGTTCTTAACCACTGAGCCATCTCTCCAGCCCCAACAGACCCTATTTAATGGGGAATGTCAAACATCAGTACGACTCAGCTGGAGGACATCAGTTTAACATCTTCACGTTTGTCTGTCATTGTGAGGGTTTCAGCCCTAAGTCACCAATTCTTGAAAAGATTCAAGTCAATTAATTAGTCGTTCCTCTGGATATCATTCAGTCACTGCAGTAAAGTGAGCTCTTTTCTTGTGTTCTGGAGATTTTTGCCTCTGCTGTCGCATACCATGAACCCAGTAGAAGAAGAATTCCACCCCATTAACATTTGAGATCCCAGGCAAACTCTGGGCAATGCAGACATTGAGTGACTGGATGATGAAACATCTAGAAGCCTAGTTTTTTTTTTTGTTGTTGTTGTTGTTGTTGTTGTTGTTGTTGTTGTTGTTTTTGGGGATTGCTGGAACTCTGGAGGAGCTCAGACTGGAGAAGACCCAGGAAAGACTAACCAAAGCCTTGGAAGTGCAGGGCTACCAAGAGAAATGGCAGATCTGCATAATGAAGGGTTGTAGGACAGAACTAAGCAAGAGCAGATTGGCTTCTTGTGAGGGAGTAAGCAATCTATTACTTGAGATTTGCCTAATCTCATAGTTAAGATGGATTTCCACAGAAGCCACATGCTTGTCAGACAACTTTATTTGTTCTTTGGAGCTGGGGATGAGGCTTACTGGTAGATCTCTTCACAAGCATGTGTGAGGCACTGAATCTGATCCCCCAATACCACCAAAGAGATTGCTCCTGGAGACTGACTGAGTAGAATATGTTCATTTCAGTTTCCTTAGCCTCAATTTTCCATGCTATCCTCAAAGATAATATAAGAGCTCCAGCCCTCCCACTTGCATGTCTCACTCCTTCCTACATCTGAGTAATGCCCAAAGAGCCAATGTGAAGGTGGAGACCGGAAATCCTTGAAGACTCTGAGCAGCCACTGTCTGTGCAGGTGCTGCTGGGCCACCATGAACAGCAGCACAGCAGGCTGAGTAGGAAGACAACTTGGAGGAGTCCAGAGGTGCTGCCTAGGAATCTGGTGGGGCTCAGTGCAGAGAAACTTATGATGTAGTGGCTTCTTGGGCACACACTGTCCCTCACCTTCATTGAATCCCCCTTCTTATCCTGCCCATATCCTTGAAAGATGCCCCCACCTCTCTGTGGGAAGGAGAAGGGTGAGAGGGCAGTACCCAACATCAGAGTGCACAGTGAAACAGCGAGATCCACCTTAGAAAACAGAAATTTTCTTTTTTAATTTTTTATTGGACTTTTGTGTATTTCATACATCAAATCATCTTTATACCCTCTTCACCTTTGGCACCCTCCCATACCCCCCCCCCCACAAGACCCATGCACAAGACCCAGTCAAACTTAGGCAGACAAAAACCCAGCACAGAACTATGGAAATCAATAGCAAGCCCTAATCTTAGTCAAAGAATAAGAATTATTGGCAGCTGATTACTGCTGGGTGAGGAAGAGCTAATTTTCATGGAGAGACTGTAGATAGGCTAACTAAATACCAGTGGATGAACTTGCATTGAGGTACATCTTGGTATACTAACTTTACATTAATAGGCCTAAATATAAATGACAGAATTATGAACTCCAGGGGGCTTCTATAGGAGAGTGCCAAAGGGGAAGGGGGAAGGGGATATAAAAATGATTCTATGTATGAAATATACAAAAGCCCAACAAAAAATTAAAAATAAATAAATACAAATTTTTAAAATATACAATCAAAGTCCTAGCCACATTATAGAACTTGGGGATGCTTGCTGCAACCGACTGATGTCACCTTTACCATTCCAGTGTTTAAATCCTGAGTCAAAAATGCCAAAACAAACAAACAAAAAGTTTAATTAAAAAAATAAAACAAAACCATGCCAATGTTACTGCTGCAAGTTAGATTTTGTTAAGAAAGGGTGTAACAGCTCACTCAGTTAAGGAACAGTCTACCTAGAAGCATTTGCAGTGGATGATGGAGGGGCCAGACTCATCGTACTCCTGCTTGCTGATCCACATCTGCTGGAAAGGGGACAGTGAGGCCAGGATAGAGCCACCTATCCACATGTGCTCAGGAGGAGTAATGATCTTGATCTTCATCATGTTAGGAGCCAGAGCAGTGATCTCCTTCTGCATCCTGTCTGAGATGCCAGGGTACATGGTGGTACCACCAGGCAACACTGTGTCGGCATAGAGGTCCTTGTGGATGTCGATGTCATACTTCATAATGGAATTAAAGGTGGTTTCATGGGTACCTCAGGATTCCATGCCCAGGGAGGAAGGCTGGAAGTGCACTTTGGGGAAGTGGAAGCACTGGTTGCCAGTGGTGATGACCTGGCCATCAGGCAGCTCATAGCTCTTCTCCAGGGAGGAGGAAGATGCAGCAGTGGCCATCTCTTGCTCAAAGTCCAGGGCAACGTAGCACAGCTTATCTTTGATGTCATGCACAATTTCCCACTTGGCTATTGTGGTGAAGCTGTAGCCATGCTCAGTCAGGATCTTCATGAGGTAGTCTGTCAGGTGCCAGCCAGCCAGGTCCACATGCAGGATGGCAAGGGGGAAGAGCGTAGCCCTCATAGATGGGCACAGTGTAGGATGGCTGTGTACATGGCTGGGGAGCTGAAGGTCTCGAACATGATCTGGGTCATCTTTCCACAGTTGGCCTTGGGGTTCAAAGGAGCCTCAATGAGCAGCACGTGATGTTCCTTGGGGGCCACGTGCAGCTCGTTGTAGAAGGTGTGGTGCTTCATGTTGTCCCCATTGGTGGCAATGCCTGTGCTCAATGGGGTACTTCACGGTCAGGATGCCTCTCTTGCTTTGGGCCGCATCACCCATGTAGGAGTCCTTCTGGCCATGCTCACCATCACACCCTGCTGCCATGGGCAGCCCGAGATGGATGGCAACATGGCCCTGGGGAGCATTATCACCCAGGGCCCAGGAAGCGGGCGTTGCACTTGCCAGAGCAGATTGAGCACAGCTATATCATCATCCATTCACAGGGTAGATGGGGACTCCTCAGTTGCACTAAATTATCCCCTTCCAGTTCTCTGTTTGAACCACCCTCACTCTCTCAGGGTCTCATGGTCCTGACAGCCAATCGAGAAACCACATAACACAGTTTTATTTGAATTTTGCATAGTTTATATTGCCATTCAAGCCCTGCATTCCTGGCTCCCAGCTTTCCCATCAGTTTTCATCTCACCCCACTGGGCCCAGCAGAGTTCTCAAGGGGCAGAGCAGGCTGTCTCCCTTCCTGCTCCCCACTCCAGTCAGGCCCAGCAGAGTTCGCAAGGGGCAGAGCAGGCTGTCTCCCTTCCTGCTCCCCGCTCCAGTCAGCAGCAGCTTTGCTCCCAGAGTTCCAGTTATGGCCTCAGGGATAACTCTTCATCTCTCAGTGGCTGGGCTAACTCTCCTTCCCAGTGTGCACTCACAGCTGTCCTTAGCCCTGCCCCTAGAAGGAGGTGGGGCCAGGGCTTAGCAGAGGAACATTCCAGTCACAACAGTCAAGCCTTTTCTTTAATATTCCAACTTACTGGAATATAAAGCTTTAAGGTATTTCTTAAGTTTTCTCAAGTCCATTGGTATCTTTTGTAATGTCTTCCTTTTCATCTCTAATTTTATTAATTTGGTTCTTCTCTTTTTTGATTAGTTTGGTAATGGGTTTTCAGTTTTATCTTTTCAAAACACCAACTGTATTAGTCTGGGTTCTCTAAAGAAACAGAACAAGTAGTATATATATATATATATATATATATATATATATATATATATATATATATATATATATATATATATATATATATATATATATATATATATATATATATATATATATACACACTATATATATATTGGATTTATCAGCTTGGCTCACAGGATAGAGTCCTAGTACTGTCCAACAATGGCTGCACCACACTGGAGAGGCTGAGAATCCATAGTCATTCGTCCATGAGGCTGGATGTTGCAGTAGTCCCAATTTGGCACGGAAGGTCTAATAAATTTCAAAAGATCAGCTAGTCTTAAGTCTACAGCAGCAAGATGAACTCACCAGTGAGAGAGAAGGCAAGCGGCAAAAAGCTTGTGCTCTCCTCTGCCATGGCCTTTTATACCAGCTGCCATCAGAAGGTAACACCCACATTTGGGTGTGTCTTCCAGCTTCAGATGATCCAATCAAGAAGATCTTTCCCATTTCAGTTAACCCAGGTCAGCTTTCGTGAGTGGGAGTCCATGCTGTTGAGCCCATGCATAACCTCCATCTCTGCCACCATGGCCACTTTGTTCATGGGACCATTGAGCAATGACAGGGATAGCTGAAGAAAGAGGCTGACAGTCCACAGAGTGGGTCATCCAATCCACTTGATTATTGAACTTATCTTCTGCTGAAGCCACTTTTTGATGAGCATTAACATGAGACACAAGTATGTTCACACCCTTTGCCAATTTGGAGAGATCTATCCACATACTTCTTCCCCAAATGTCTTTCTCACCAATTTTCCAATCGTGCTCCTTTCAAGTCCCTGACCATCCAGCCAAACCATTGGCTACAGCCCATGAATCAGTATATAATCAGACTTCTGCCCATTTCTCCTTCCAAGCAAAATGCACAACCATGTGCACTGCCTGAAATTCTGCCCATTGTGAAGATTTTCCTTCACCAGAGTCCTTCAGGGATTTTCCACAAATTGGCTGTAATGCTACAGCTGTCCACTTCTGAGTAGTGCCTGCATAGCATGCAGAACCATCTGTAAATCAACCCCTAGTCTTCTCTTCCTCAGTCAACAGATCATAAGACACAACCCATGAAGCCATAGGTGCATGCTTGAGAACAGAAAGCATTGTGACAGAAATAGGAACCATAGGCATTTGGGCAACTTCTTAATGTAACTTGCTTGTGCCCTCTTGGCCTGCCTGGGCCCAATCACATATATACTACTTTCATTTGATAATGGATTGTTGCTGTGCACAATGTGGATCAGATAACACCCAGCTCATGATGGGCAGCTCTGGTTGCATGGTGACTTGGTGGCCCCTTGTCAAACATTCAGTTTCCACTAAGGCCAATAGCAGGCTAAGAGCTGTCTCTCAAAGGGAGAAGAGATGTTCACAGATGAAGGCAAAGCCTTACTCCAAAATCCCAATGGCCTCCAAACAGCATCTCTATCTGCCACTGATACCTCAAGCACCATCGGGTCTGCTGGATCATATGGCCCAAGGGGCAGAGCAGCTTGTACAGCAGCCTGGACCTGTTGAAGGGCCCGTTCCTGTTCCAGGCCCCACTCAATTTTAGCTGCCTTCCAAGTCAGTTGATATATGGGTCGTAGTAACACACCCAGATGAGGAACGTCCTGCCTCTAGAATCCGAACAAGCCCACCAAGCGTTGTGCTTCTTTCTTGGTGGAGGGATGGACCAAGTGCAACAACTTATTCTTCACCTTAGAGGGAATGTCTCTGCATGCTCCATACCACTGAACTCCTAGAAATTTCTCTGAAGTAGAAGGCCCTTGAATTTTGGTTGGATCTATTTCCCATCCTCTCATGTGCATATGCTTTACCAACAAGTCCAGACTATTTGCTGCCTCCTGCTCACTGGATCCAATCAGCATAACATCATTAATATAGTGAACCAGTGTTGTATTTTGTGGAAGAGTCAGGAGATCAAGATCCCTTTGAACCACATTATGGCACAATGCTGGAGAGTTAATATATCCTTTAGGCAGGATAGTAAAGGTATACTGTTGGCCTTGCCAGCTGAATGCAAATTGCTTCTGGTGGTCCTTATGAACTGGTATCGAGAAGAAAACATTTGTCAAATCAATAGCTGCATACCAGGTACCAGGAGATGTATTAATCTGCTCAAGTAAGGAAACCACATCTGGTACAGCAGCTGCAATGCGAGTCACTACTTGATTGGGAGATGTAAGACAAATAAACCCTTTCCTCCCCAAGGTGGTAGTGGTCAGATTATTTTGTCAAAGCAATGAAGAGACAAACTAGGACAGAAATTGGTACCAGAGAGTCAGACACTGCTGTGACAGACCTGACCTTGTGTTTTGGGGAAGATTATATTTGGGCTCGAAAAACCATTGAGTGCTTAGAGTTTGTTGCTGTGGAGCTTGAAACAGTGATGCTGAAAGAGTTATGGGTGATGGAGGCCTGGCTTGTGAAGCTTCAAAGAGAAGTAGAGACCATCAGGGCTATTTGTATATTTTGAATTGAGAACCTGTGGGTTCTGGTCGGCTGGGGCTGAAGAATCAGCTGTGATTAAGAAGAGACCAGAACCTGAAGCAAAACCTTTGCTTTACTGGGACAATTGGTGCTGGTTAGCTGGGGCTGAAAAATCAGCTGTAAGTAATAAAAGACCAACATCACTGTGGTAAAGTCTTCTGGGAGGTATTTCCTCACAGTCAGCACACACGGGACCCGAGCCTCCATCTCAAGCTGGAAGCAGGACTTGGTAATGTGTAAGAGTCTTCCTGCATGGTTCTGGTGTTGAAAGCATGAAGAAGTCATAGAGAGCAGCTTATGCTTGGCACCCTGAGAGGCCAGGAAAAGCCATTGGTGAAAGTACAGCCTCAGTTGCAGTGAGGACCCCGGAGTTGAAAGAGTCATGGAGAGAATCTGAGGCATTGTACCTCAAGAGGCCAGAAGAGGCCATTGGTGAGTGTGCAGCCTCAGTTTCAGTGGGGACCCCAGCTTTTTTGGACCATGGGACAACCACCAAGGCAGCAGTAGGTATGGAATGGAGCTGGCCTGGGTCTGAGAGACAAGCTGCGTGTGCTGTGGATGGCAGAGTCAGAGAGGTGGAGCTGCCAGAATCCTTTGGAGCCTAGAAGATTGTGAGTGAATCCCAGGTGTCCAGCCTTGAGCTACTTTGCTGGACTTTGGTTTTGCTTAGGTGTGCCCAATTCTTCCCTTTGAAATGAGACAGTACTTGTTTTGGATTTTACAGGAGCCCCCAGTTAAGAGACTTTTAAAAGAGACTGAACTTTTAAGCATTTGGATTATTTAAGGACTGCGGAGCTTTTAAGGTTGTACTGTCTTATGCTGTAATATTAACATCATATCTTGGGGATAAGAAATGGAAAAGTTATGACTTAATAGTGATGTGCTTGTGTATCAAGTTGACAAGGGTTCTTTTGTGCTGGATAGCCTTAGTGTCAACTTGGCATGCCTGGGTTGAGGGAGCCTCCATTGAACTGGCCTGTGGACATGTCTGTGGAGCATCTTCTTGATTGTTGTGTGATGTGGGATAGTGCCACCCCTGTGCAGGTAGGCCTGTACATCATAAGAAAGCAGGCTGAGCAGGGGCCAGGGGAGCAAGCCAGTAAGCAGTTTCTTCCATGGCCTGTGTTCCTGCTCCTGCCTCCAGCTTCCTGCCCTGAGTTCCTACCTTGGGCTCCCTGATGAACTGTGACCTGGGAGATGTAAGATAAAATAAACCCTTTCCTCCCCAAGTTGGTATTGGTCAGAGCATTTTATCACAGCAATGGAGAAACAAACTAGGACCAACTCTGCTTCACTGATTCTTTGTAATTTTTGGTTTCCATTTCACTGATGTCTATCCTGATCTTTGTATTCGTTGTAAAAAATTTTGAAAAACAATTTATTGATTCTATGAGAATGTCATGGAATAATGTAGTTTTATCATATTTAGAACACCTCCTCCATCTTTACTCCTACCTTAACAACCTCCTAACTTTATGTCCTCTACTATTTTTTAAAGCCCATCAAGTCTAGTTTGTTTTTCAAATGCTCTTGGGTGTGAGTTCATCCTCTGAAGCCTGACCAACCTACCTGGCACCACACCCTTAAAGAAACTGATTCTACCTCTCCCAGAAGATATCTGTTGCCAATAGTTCCTCAGCTAAGTGTGGGGCTTCTTGCCCACTTCCTCCCACCCAGCTGGGAGTTTACCTGGCATGAGCCTGTTTAGGTCTTGCACATGCTGTCACAATTGCTGAGTTTATATGTACAACTGCCCTGCTGTCTGAAAAGCACTGTTTCCTTATACTGATCCACCACCTCTGGCTCTTACAATCTTTCCACCTCTTCCTCTACAAGATTCCTGAGACATGGGGGAAGAGGACATGATATAGATGTCCTATTTATGTCTGAGTACTCTTGAGTCTCTTACTCTCTGCACATTGACCAGTTGTGGGCCTTTGTGTTAATTGCCATCTCCTACAAGAAGAAGCTTCTCTTGTGAGAGTTGAGAGGTGCATTAATCTATTGGTATAATAATGTCATTACGAGTCTGTTTAATACCATGTCCATTTAGCAGAAAAATAGTAGGTTCCCCCTTATAGCCTGTGACCTGTACTGAAGAGGTTTTCAGCCCTGATAACAGTATCAGATATGAGCTCTGTCTTAAAAAGAAGACCTTAAATTCATTCAGGAAGGGGTTGGTTGCTCCCATTACATTGGCGCCACTCTTGCAACAGTGGGTGTATCTTGCCAGGACAGTTTTTACTGAAGCTGACAAGGCTCACAGCTAGGTAAAGTTGATGATTACTTTTCTCTTCCAGTAGCATGTATGTCACTTTCCAACACCATGAAAGCTAGCCAGTGGAGATGAGCGTTTGAGGTCAGTACCAGCTTGATTTCTCCTTGTTTATTCTGTGACTCACAAGCGTGGTGTTCTCACATCTTACATCAAGTCCTGGACGGTACCAAGCTCAATAGCAATAACTAGCGTTGTTTGAGGTTCTGTGAGTCTCCTTGGTTAACAACTCCAAAAAGAGGGAGTCTGTTCCTGGTATTGGCCTTTTATTTGTTAACCTGTTGTGTCTGGTAGGACAATTGAACCCTCATTTATAGGGTAAGTACATTTAATTTTTATATTTGTATTTATTTTAAGATGCTTCTATAATAGGTTTTCATGTGATTTTTTTCAAAAGGTTTTAATGTTATTTTCCCTCCCCAAATTCTCTCTCTCCCTACCCTCCAATTCATTATCCCATTTTACCCTTCCATTGTTTCCATTTCTCCCTGTATATCATTGTATTATGTCATCTCAGCTATAACTCCTCTGCCATAGTTTCTAACTAGTTTCCTAAACTCTATGGATTTTCCAGTTGAAACACACCTATCTAGTGATTCAAAGTAAGTATATATATTTTTTGGTCTTTTTGAGACAGGGTCTCCCTCTAGCCCCATCTGTCCTGTATTCACTGAAGCCAGACCAGGCTGGCTTTGAACTCACAGAAATTTGCCTGCCTCTGCCTCCCGAGTGCTGGGATTAAAGGCATGTGCCACCACGCCCAGCTTCAAAGACAGTATTTTTAACTAACATATATGGCACTAGGTTTCACTAGAGCATTAACAAATAAAATTCGCTTCTGTTGGTTCTCCTCCTTCTTTTCCCTTGGGCCCTGATCTCTTGTATACTTATACTACCTCACATGTATTCCTTTATTTCTCCATGTTACCTGTGTCCTCTTGACCTTGCCCCAAGTATATGGCAGGAGGGAAAGGGGCTCCATTGTAACTTTTGATTCACTTCACATATTGGCTTCTTGGGGCCTCTCTTCAAGGAATCCCACCCCAATATACATTGCCTTGACCCAATGGCTTTTGTTCTGCCTATATAGTAGTAAGCCTTGATGACCTTATAAATCTTGCATTCTCTATACCTGAAAAAGCTGCACCACATTCATGCTGTCTAGTTCTGATACAGCTTGAGTGAAGGCTGGCCTCCTTCTACACAGTCACAGTGACCTCCAAGTGCCTGGATATCTGAAGTGGGGAAATCATTTTCCTCTGCAGTCCCACAGAAACAAGGTGGTAGAAGAGAACTGATTCCTAAAAGTTATCATCTAACCTTCACAGCTTAATGGAGAAAAGATTCATTTTTTTCTCACACATTGGTGCCAGTCTAGATTTGTTTGAGGTTCTTCATTTAGAAAGGTCAGAATGGTTGTGAAAGTATGGAGTGAGAGAAAATTCTTTACCTCAGGTCATGTAGGAAACCAAAAAGGAATTTAGGAAGTAGACAAGAATAGCAATCAGTGACCCCTTTCATTCACTTCACCTACTTTTCACTGACAATCAATTAAACCATTTTATTATGAATTCATCAATGGATTAATCTATTCATTATGTCAAAACCATCATGGTCTAAATGTCCCTGTAAATGCCATCAAGGCACACCCAGGAGTGTGTATTACTAATCTCCTGTTTGGTTTTTTTTAAAAGCTTTTAGAACTTTGAGAATTTCATACATGAGTACTATATTTACATTTCTGCCCCTCCCTGTTGCTCCTGAAATTTCCCCATGCCCCCACACTCACTCTCATATTTATGACTTCTTTTTAGTTATTATTGTTGCATATATACATGCATACATATACATAAAAATACATCTTTAGTCCAAGCATTTGAGAGTCAGAAGCAGATAGATCTCAATGAGATCAAAGCCAGCCTGGTCTATATAGCAAGGTCTGGCTAGCTGAGGCTACAGAGAGACCCTGTCTCAGATAGATAAATAGATATATGTTAGATAGATAGATAGGCAGACAGATGATAGATAGATAGATAGATAGATAGATAGATAGATAGATGATAGATGGATGATAAGTAGATGATAAATAGATGATAGACAGATAGATAGATGATAGATGATAGATGATAAATGATATAGATAGATAGATAGATAGATAGATAGATGATAGATAGATAGATAGAGAG
>NW_008345052.1:262122-283486 GCF_000622305.1 Nannospalax galili
ATAGATAGATAGAGATAGTCACCTACTGAGTCCATTTAGAGCTATTTTATATACATGTGTTTAGGACTGAACATTTGGGATTGGATAGCCTATCAGAGGGTTCATTCCTGGAGAAAACTGAATCTCCTCTCAGCAGCCATTGGTTGCCTGTATCTCTCCAATTAGGTGTATAGCCTTGGGAAATTTCCCACATCCACCTTCACATGATCAGTGGTGCTGTCATTATGCAGGTCTTGTTTAGGCAAACATTGCTGAGATTTCATGGGTGCTGCTTCACTGTCATTGTAGGGAACACTATTTCCAATCAAGTGCCTTCTTCCTCTGGCTCTCATAAGCTTTCCCTGAGCTTTAGATGTAGGGCTGCATTGTAGATATAACAATTGGTGCTGGGCTCCCCACCACCATTTATTCTATGTATTCTGTCCATTTGTGGATCTCTGTAGTAGCCTCTATCTGCTGCAAAAGCAAGCTTCTTTGATAAGATATATGTGTGTGCGTGTGTGTGTGTGTGTGTGTGTGTGTGTGTGTAAAAGGGAGTATTTAAAATACAGGTAGAAATTATGTTGGTTTAGCAAAATGGCAGTAGTAGGTTCTCCTCTAAGGTCTATGACCTCTCTAGCTACGGGTACTTGGCTAGGTTTACAGTACTAACTAAGCCTGAGTTCCCTACTATTGAGCAGGCCTTAAGTACAATTCAACGGCTTTGGTTAATGATAGGTAAAAAATGAGACACAGACAAGAACTCCAGCAGAGCAGGGTGTATTTGGAATATCACGTGGGATGGCTCTCAGCTCGGGCGTGAGGAAGGCACCAGCTGGAGGCTTTTATAGGGGTGCAGAAGACAGGAAAGATAAAAATAGCTTCAGCAGGAGGATAAAAATAGTCCGTGGGGGGTGGGGGGAACAGACTATGCTGATTCGGGGGAAACGGACTATGCTGACTCAACTCCTGTTTTCAAGAGGCCCCCAGGGCCTGTCTTTTGGGTCTTTACTGCACTGGGGGATGGTCACTGCAGACCTGGACTCTAACACTGCAGCCTTTTGTGTTAGAGGATGGGGGGCAGTGTTTCTCATCTGGCTAGTTCCTGCTGGTCAGGGTCAGCATGGGGAGAGGCCAGTGGCTAGAATATGGTCTGGACAAGGTCCTCAATGGTCGACAGGCGTTATACACATGTAGGGGAAAGGAAAGTAACAACTGGTTAAAGTTGGTATGAGCCAGTTGTTGAATCTGGCCCTGAAAATATCTGGAAAGACAAGGGGCAATAGTTCACACCAAGATGATGGATAACAGGGGTCCTAACAGGGGCAAAAGCCATGGTGACAGTCCTGTAAAAATATCCCACTGGGATGACGGCATTACGAAGTTTTAAGCAAGAAGTCCTTGGCCACCTGCTGAAGGCATTTTACATTGTGCTCAACCTTACCCAATTGGTTGACATAGTAACAACATTCTTCACCTAAGAAAATGCAGGTATCCCCTTTTTCTGAAGTTGGTAGGTCCAGGGCTCACCTGTTCTGGAAGATAACTTCAGCTAGGGAGGACAATTGTTGTTGTAGGATTTAGATTGACTGGGATGTTGCCTCTATTGCCATAGTGAGCTTCTGCTTGAAGTTTTCTATCTCCTGAGAGAGATGCTGGGCTGAGAATAAGGTATGCCCCAGACTCCCTCCCAGGAATCCTGTGACTGCCATTGATGATACCAGGTTGGTTCCTACTAGGACTGCCAGAGTAGCTGACCTCTTCTACTTCCTCCCATTTCTGTGGAGAGAAAATTATGCACCTCCCCTGAGGTGTATAGACTTAGTCAGTATAGGGGGTATAGGTATCCTTGGCTTGTAGGGAGATACAGGTATATATTTTGGAGGAGCAAAGAAAAAGCAGCTAGACCAATATTGCCTCAGACTGTAATATTGCAGATGGAGAAGTGGGGGTAGTTAGAGACTTGGGGAGCCCAGGACACTGATTTATTAAGAAAAGGGCATGGAGGAGGCAGAGGTTGTTGTACTACTGGGCTCAGGGAGCACTGGGTATTAGTTTGACTGGTGACATCATAAACTGGGAGAGGAATAAGGAGTGAGACCTGTAGAGGAGCACAGAGGAAGCAGGTAGATGCATTGAGGTTAGAGAAGCCCTTTAAGAGTGTCAGGGAGAGAACATGGTCCCAGGAGAAGCTGTGGGAGGTGTTAAAATGTTAGAGTTGCTTTACTGTTTGGCCATTTGCTAGAGTTAGGGTGTCCATAGCCCTTTTGGGTTGGGAATCCTGAATGATTTTCTTTATTTTAATTTTGAAGTGGTCTATGGGGGAGACATGGTAGTAGATGCCTGCTACCGCATTTCAGTCTGTTCATGAGTGTGGGTTAATTATTTTAAATGAGACCTCATTACATGGGGGTAACCAGTCAGGGGTCATATTGGCAGTCTTGTACTTATATTTTAGTGGGGTGTCACATTTGGGGCTGAATGCTAATAAGTTTGACTTTAGTCCCCATTTTCTTTTTCCCAGCACAACATCCCATATTTTCCCTCTTAAGGCATCTCGGTTCACAGATCTTTTATACCATCCTCAGCTTAATGGGTTTTCAGGGAGCCAGTGGTAGTTGCACGACCATGAGGGGCACCCTTCCCAGTTCCCTGGGCCTTTGCACTTAGAGCTAGTCTGATCTTCTATAAAACACAGAAATCTGGGGTAACTGGTGTGTTCCCCCAAGACAAAAGACAATGTAACAGAGCTGCAAGAGGAGAGTGGGCAGGATGAAGAGCTGAGGAGCTCAGTTTCCTGGGTTTTGTTATTAATTTTCCATACCTCAAACTTAAAGGTGCAGGGTGGATATGAGCATTGGAAAACGGCATGGGTTATAGAGGTTAGGGTATTAAGAAGTACAGTGAGTAAAATGTTCATTCTCGGATAGCGGTTAAGGAGGGGATCCTTGAGGCTTTTGGCTTAAAGAGACCAGTGCTAGTGGCCTGGTACTTGCTGTGTTCCCAGGCAGGCTTTAGTTTGGAGAGGTGGATCCAACCAGATTGTCCCAGGAGCTTGTCTGCCATTGGGGTAGACAGGATCACCAGGTGAGGCCTTGTCCAACATGGCTGGGGAGTCCCCTTCATCCCTTTTTGATGGGTGGTGGCTTGCAGGTAGGTGTAATCTCCAGGCTAAAGTGCATGGTCGATCTTGTCCTCTGAGCAATTTTCTTAGGAGAGTAAGGTGGGTAAATAGTCATGAAGGGGTTAGGGGTGTTGGAGTGGGAGGTCATTTAGGAGGAAGTGTCTCCCACACATGAACTTGAAAGTACTGAGGAAAGAAGGGGCCCATGGGAAGGCTCTCAATCTGGTAAGAGCAAGGGGTAGGAGGGTGACCCAAGATTGATGTAACTCTAGGGAGAGTTTAGTAAGGTAGACTTTAAGGAGAGAGTTAGCTTACTCTGCCTTTCCTGAGGACTAGGGGTGGTAGGGGATATGAAGCCTCCACATTATTCAAGGGGCTGAGAAACAGCCTGAATTACCTTGGAGATGAAGGCCGGGCCATTGTCTGACTGAAGGGTGAGAAGGAGACCAAATTGGGGGAGGACGTTCTGAATTGGGTAGTTAGCTACTATGTCAGCTGTCTCACCTATTGTGGGGAAAGCATCTAGGTAACCCGAGAAGGTATCTACCCAGACTAGGAGGTACTTGAGTTTTTTGCAAGGTGTATGGGTAAAATCTGTCTGCCAATCCAGTCCTGGAAGGGCTCCCTGGTGTTGGAGGGGTTTGAAAGGAGGGGGCGTCCTTAAGGTCTAAGACAGTAAAGTGGGTGGTGAAGGAGGGGAGATGAGAGGCGAGAGTATAGGAGTTGGGGACAACTGGATGAATGGGGACTACTGCAGCATTCATGGGGTGAAGGTCCTGTACTAAATGGTAAGAGCCATCAGATTTAAGAATAGGGAGAATGGTAGTGTTGTAGGGTGAATGAGTGGGCTTGAGGAGATTAGCCTTCGAGAGTCTCTGAATGATGGGCTTAAGTCCTTGGTGGTGTTTGAGTGAAATTGGATATTGGGATCTACTGGGAAATAGGGAGGGATCCTTCAAGGAAATGCAGATGGGAGTGTGATAAGATGCTAGTCCCGGTGTCAAGGTGTTCTAGACTTTGGGACTGATCTCAGAAGCTGGAAGCAGCCAAGTCCTAGTCTTTGGGGGGAGGGGTATAGGAGAAAGGAGGACGGCTGTGGAGAGGTGGGGAGAAATATAGACAATGAGAGCTTTTGCATGAGATCTCTGCCAAGTAGAGGTGCTGGGCATGAGGGCATAACCAGAAAAGAGTGGGATAAGGGAGCTTCCCAGAATATGTAGGACAAGGGTCCTATTGTTTTGGGGTTATGGGGATTCCCATCAACTCCCACCATGGAGGTCTGTGAAGGGAAAATTCTACTGGAGTGGGAGGGGAGAACAGGCCACGAGGCATCAGTGTCCAAAACAAAATTAATAGTCTTAACAGGAATTAATAGTCTTAACAGGAACAGGAAGGTGGGCGTGTTCCTGTCTCTGGAAATGGCATCCCATAACCAGAGAGGAAAGGAGCTTTCTGACACGCTAGTGTGGTTTTACAACTCAAACAAAAGCCCAGGAGCGAGAGTGTGGCATGGCCAGGCGGCAGAGTAGGAAATGAAATGTGGGGTGTAGGGGGTGAGGGGAGAGGGAGAGAGAATGAGTCTGAGACTCAGTGGAAGCTGAGGGAAGAGGAGCACAAGGAGGGTGGGAGCGAGAGAGAAAATTCCAAATCACAAAGTGTGAGAAAGCAAAAGTGAAAGGGAGGTTCAGGGAGCCAGGAAAGAGAGGGAGAGAGGGAGTCTGAGGCTTAGTGAGAGGCTGTGAGTGGAAAAGGGGGAGAGTGGAAACTTCCAGAGTCTGCCTTCCCCATTTTACCCTATCTGAGGACTAGCCTTTGGACATGCCTCAGGTCAAGCCCATGCCTTTGTGGGGTTGGTCATCTGGTGGGGGCGGGGGGTGCGGAGAGTCAGTCTGAGGCCTAGTGAGAGGCCATGAGAGGAAAAGGAGAAGAGTAGAAACTTCCAGAGTCTGATGTCCCCATTTTACCCAGCCTTAGGACCAGTCTTTGGTCAAGCCCATCCTATCATAGGGTCAGCCTCTCGGAGTTCCAGAGAGTTTGAGTGGAATGAGGAAAAGAGAGACTCTGATCCTTGGAGCCAAAGTTCAAAAGATTTACACAAAACACTAATATGACGGTCAAGACAAGAGGCCTGTACCTCCTGCATAGGCTGCTAAGGTCTCTTGGACCCCTGGTCATAATTGGCAGCCAGAAAACCTTTTAGCAGGCTGGGAAAGGTCTGTGCTCCTTTAGGAGAACTAATCACCAGGACTGGGAGACTCTAAGAGAAAAGGTTTGAGAGTGATGGAAGGGGAGGTCTACCCCTCAGGTGGGCTTAGGCAGTCACAGTAACTGTGCTGGACACTCAACAGTCATGGAGACCTGTGCTGCCCAATGGCCCTGAGTTTTGGTCCAGAAGTGACCTCTGCGTCAAATCAAAAGGAAGAAAACAAAGAAGTTGAGAAGGGAGAGAGAGAGGAGAAAGGGTTTGAGAGTGATGAAGGGGCAGGTCTACCCCTTAGGTGGGCTTAGACAGTCACAGTAACTGTGCTGGACACTCAACAGTCACAGAGACCAGTGCTGACTAGTGGCCTTGAGTTTGGTTCTGGAGTGACCTCCTAGTCAAATCGAACAGAGGAGTTGAGAAGGAAGAAGAGAGAGAGAAAAAAAAAAGAGAACAGAGGGGGGGAAGAGAATCACGTATACCTCAAAGCCGAATCAGTAGTGTGCACAGGGGGCTGGTAGCAGCATCCAGGTCCAGCTGGAATCCTTTTTTTTTTTTTTTCTTTTTTCTTTTTTTTTCAGGTGGTCTTTTTGAAGCAGGGTTTCCCTGAAGCCTCAGCTGGCCTGGAACTCACTATGTAGACCAGGCTGGCCTTGAACTCACAGAGATCCACCTGCCTCTGCTTCCCAAGTTCTGGGACTACCAGCGTGCACCACCACACCCGGCTCCAACAAGATTCTTTACATGTGATCTCCAATGGTGGCATCCTGGGTTTCAGTACCATATGATAGGTAAAAACTGTGACACAGACAAGAACTTCAGCAGTGCAGGGTTTATTTGGAAGATCACATGGGCTGGCTCTAACTCAGGAGTGAGGAAGCCACCAGCTCTCAAGCTGTTGGCTGGAGGCTTTTATAGGGGTGCTGAAGGTGGGAAAGACAAAAATAGCTTTGGTGGGAGGATAAAAATAGCTTCAGTGGGGGGAACAGACTATGCTGACTCAACTCCTCTTTTGGAGAAGCCCCCAGAGCCTTTCCTGTGGGATGTTACTGCACTGGGGTAAAGTTGCTGCAGACCTGGACTCTAACAGTTACCCTCAACATAAAATTGCCACTGTTGCACAATTAGAAATACCTTGATGGGCATCTTGTTGTAGTGGTTTGGAGGATTTTATAGCTGAGTAGTACTGTTGATTACTTTTCCCCCTTTGAAAACTTGCATAACCCCTCCAGCACTATGAGAGTTAGCCCTCAGGGAAGAGGCTTCCATGTCAGTGCCAGCTGGATTTATCCAAGACCTGTGTCTTAAATGTGTGATGTCTTGCCTTTAAGTTCTAGGAGGCAACCAAGGACAATGGCCTTAGTGTGTATGGCTTTAGGGGTCTCTTTGACACCCTGACCAACAACTCAAAAGGAAGTTTAACATGCCTGGTACTGGGGTTTTTGTCAGTTTATGGTTCTTGTGGGGAGCAGTATCACCCCATGTGGTATAACTATATTTAAATATTTATATTTAAATACATATACATGTAGGTAATACTATATACATTATATGTATTTTTATTTTTACTTTTTAATTTTTTATTGATTTTTTTGTATATTTCATAGAGAAAAATCACCTTTACACCCCCATCCTTTTTGGCACAGTCCTATAGCTCCCACACTGGAGGTCATACATTCTGTCATTTGTGTTAAGTCCTGTCATATAAAGTCAGTGTCCCTAGATATCCCTCAGTGCAAGTTCATCCACTAGGATCCAATCAGCCTATCTAGAGTCCCTTTAATAAGATCGGCTCTTCCTCACCCAGCAGTAATCAGCTGCCAACAATTCTTTGACTAAGATTGGGGCTTGCTGTTGATTTTCACAGTTCTGTGCTGAGTTTTTGTCTGTTTAAGTTTGCATGGGTCTTCTGCATGCTGATACCATTGCTGTAACTTCATATGAGAACAGTCCCAAGAGCCTGTAGGACTATTTCTGTATGGTCATGTACCTCCTCCCTGGCTTTTACCATCTTTCTGCCCCATCATCCTCAATGGTCCCTGAGCCCTGGGTGGGTGGATTTTGATATAGGAGTCCTATCCAAGGCCCACACTTTGCAGACTCTTATTCTCTGCATTTTGGCCATTTATGTCCTTTGCTTTCCTGGCCCTCTATTGCATGAGGGAACTGCATTGATGAATTGAAAGATCCGTGCTCTCTTGACCCCTTGTTCTATGTTCTGTGAGCCTTAGGTGAGGAGGTTGCATCTAGATGTGCCCCTTAGACTTGGGCAATTCAAAACAATCTCTTTGTATAACCAGTTGTGGAACCCTATAATTATATCTGTCTCTTAAAAAAGAAGCTTCTTTAATGGGTGGTGACTAGGATACTTGTCTATAAATTCAAAGACCCAAATTTTACACATAGTAAGAAATTACATTTGTCTAGGGATGTGATGGCCTTGGAGTTTCTCTAAATCTTTGACCTCTCCAACTATGTGTATTTGGCTAGGTTTACAGTAACACACATGAGTTTCCTCCCATTGAGTGAGCTTTAAGTCCAATTAGGTAGCTGTTGATTAGCCCTCAAAATAAAAGTGCCACTACTGCACCAATGTCATTTGCTGTGCTGGTCATTGATGTGTTTTTTAGGCCTTTAAACTAGGGTTGGACCATCGATTGATGTTTTACCTTGCCAGCTTGCATAGTGCTCTCCAAAGTTATGAGAGCTAGCCTTCAGGGGAGGTGGCTTCCAGTTCAGTCCCAGCTCTGTTGCTGCAAATCTTGTGTCCAAAGTATGTCCTGTCTTCAGCAATAGGGTCTTACCATCAAGTTCTGGGAGGTAATCAAGGACTGTGGCAATAGCCTGTGTAATTCTGGGAGTCTCTCAGACTACCCTGGCCAATAACTCAAAAGGAAGGATTCTCCTGCCTGGTACTATTTCTTGTTATATAGTCTTCATCTTCAGCTATACTGATGGACTCATGTAGGGATACTCTATGTGTAATTTTTCAGTATCTTCATAGACTAATAAAAGTCCCCCTGGTTGTTTATACTAGCTAGGCACTATTTATCTCTCCTCTTTCTCTCCCTATCTTATCCTCTATCCTTGCCCTCCCCATTTAAAGTGTCCTCATTTTCCCCATTTCTCCCTTGATACGTCCTATATGCTATAGTCCTGCCTCTTCTGATCTCCTTCTTCCCTTTTATTCCCATAGTTCTTCGGATAGCCCTCCTTCTCACCCTCCCCTTTAACTCCACCCCTTTACACATTTCCCCCTTAGTAACACCTGTCTCCTACTATTCCTCACTCCCAGGTTCCTTCTTTCCCTGTACCTCCCTGGTTCCCTTCCATTTTCCTGATTACTGGAAGACGTCTGTTAGGTCCATTTGATTCATGGTATCACTTAATTCAGTTGTCTCTCTATTCTTTGTCCAATTGACCTGTCTCTAATGGAGACAGTTGGTGTTTATCTATATCTTAAAGTCCTATAGTATTGTTATTATGAATTGGGGTGCACCAGTGTTTGGTGCATATGTGTTCGTGATTGTAATATGTTCTTGGTCAATTGTTCTTTTGATCAGAATGAAGTGACCCTCTTTATCTCTTCTGATTAGTTTTAGACTGAAGTCTATTTTGTCAGATATTAGAATTACAACCCCTGCTTGTTTTTTTTTTAGTACCATTTGCTTGGAATATTCTTTTCCATCCTTTCACCCTAAGGTAGTGTGCCTGTCCTTGGAGGTGAGATGGGTTTCTTACAGAAAACAGAAGGGTTGATTTTGTTTCTAAATCCACTTGACTTTCCTGTGTCTTTTGACTGGGGAGTTCAGTCCATTGATATTTAAAGTTATTATTGAAAGATATGTATTGGTTGCCATCATTTTGATTACTGTTTACATTTTTGTCTAAGTTTTGTGTTTCCATAATTATACCTTCATTTAGTTTCTGTTGCTCCTGGGGAATAGCTGTTCCTTTCTCCATTCTTTATATCACTTCAAGTATTCTTTGAAGGGCTGGTTTTCTGGGCATGTATTCTTTTAGCCTATTCGTGTTGTGGAAAATTTTTCTTTCCCCTTCAGTTATAATAGACATTTTTGCTGGGTAAAGTATTCTGGGTTGGCATCTATGGTCATTTAGAACTGGAAATATCTTGGTCCAGGCACTTCTGGCTTTCTTAGTTTGCATTGATAAGTCAGCTGTAATTGTGATGGCTTTTCCTTTATATGTGAGTTGTTTTTTTCTTTGGCGGCTTTCAATATTCTCTCTTTGTTCTGTAAATTTAGTGTTTTTACTAGTATATGCTATGTGGAGTTTCTTTTCTGGTTCTGTCTATTTGGTGTTGTGTGTGCTTCTTGTATTTGTATGGGGACGTCTTTCTTTAATTTTGAAAGATTCTCTTCTACAATCCTATTTAAGATCTAGTCAATACTGTTAACCTGCAATTCTTCTCCTTTCTCTATGTCTCTGATACATAGACTTGGTCTTTTCATGATGTCCTACATTTTCTGCATATTTCATTCCTGTGTTTTTTTAATTTTTCATAATTTTTGCTTGAGTGGTCCAATTCTTCAACTTTATCCTCCACTGTTGATACTCTGTGTCCCATTTCATTTATTCTATTGGCGAGGCTTTCTGGTGTTTCAAATTGGTTTGTTAAGATTTTCACTTCCTTCTTCATTTCAGTCTAAGTTTTCATCAATATAGCTTTCACTTTTCAAATTTTTTATTGAATTCTTGTATATTTCACACATAGAATCATCTTTATATCCCCTTACCCCTTTCTCTTTGTTGGGGACCCCTCCTGTTTAGGGTAGCAGTCTCCCCATGTCCGGATAGCCACAAGCTGGCTCATCGCGATTGGGGAGACTCCTCTTCTCAGCAGGGCGCTTTCTGCTCTCCTCCCTGACTTACTTTTGAAATGCCCATCACAAGATACATGCCCTCCGGCACAGGAGCTACCAGGTTTTAATCAGGCGTTGTCTGATAGCCTGATAGAAGCCCACCGCCCTATGTAAATGAGGCATCCTAAAAGTACCTATCAGCTAAGGATTTTACCACTACCCCCACAGTATAAAATATCCTGGTTTCCCCCAATTACTCGGAGCTGGATCACCAAGACTTGGAGCCGAGCTAAGTCACTGAATAAAGGGGCTGTACCACTGACTGAGCTGAGTTCTGTGTCTTACTGCCTACGATCCAGCCTCCCCAGGGGGCGCTATCCCTCCGTCACCGACTCACGGAAATCCAGCTTCAGCCATCCCGCACCTCTCCTCGTGACCCGGCAGCTGTCGGGTCCCGAATTTAGAGAGAGAGTGCAGGGGTGAAATTGGGATGGAACTCAACCGGGCCAGCCCTGGTAGCAGAGACCCACAGAGACCGGAGAAGCAGGGACCCACCAGCAACGCAGAGCAGATGCGCCGCGGAACCAGCCGCTTCCCAGGTGCACACAGAAGAGGAGACAGGCGCCACGCTAGCAGCTGGCACCCCGAGATCCCTGCATGCCCATATCTTTTTGGCACCCTCCCATAGCCCCCCACTGGAGTTCATATATTTTATTATTTGTATATAGGCCTATTATATAAAGTTAGCATCTCAAGATGTACCTCAGTGCAAGTTCATCCACTGGGGTTTAGTCAGCCTATCTACAGTATCTCTCTTCAAGATCAGCTATTCCTCACCCAACAGTAATCAGCTGCCAATAATTTTTTGACTAATATTGGGTCTCACTGTTGATTTCCACAGTTCTGTGCTGGGTTTTTGTCTGCCTAAGTTTGCATGGGTCTTGTGCATGTTAACACCATTGCTGTAAGTTCGTATAACAGTCCCAGGCACCTGTAGGACTATTTCTGTATGGTCATGCACCCCCTCCCTGGCTCTTACAATCTTTCCTCCCTTTCTTCCCCAATGATCCCTGAGCCCTGGGTGGATGGAACTTAATATAGGAGACCTGTCCAAGGACCCACACTCTACCAACTTATTGTCTGTGTTTTAGCCATTTGTGGGCTTTTGTGCTCTTGGCCCTCTGTTACATGAGGGAGCTTCACTGATGAGAATTAAAAGATGCATTAATGTTCTATTCATCCCTTGTTCTATGTTCCGTGAGTCTTAGGTATAAAGGTTGCATCCTAGATGTACCACATAGACTTAAGCAGTTCACAGAGACTCTCTGCATGTGATCAGTGGTGTAACTCTGTAATAATCTCTGTTGAAAAAGAAGCGACTTTGGTGGATGGTGACTGGGATATTTGTCTGTAAATTTAAGGATTCATATTTTGCACATATTAAGAAATTACATTTGTCTAGGAGTATGACAGCCTTGGAGTTTCTCTAGATCTATGACCTCTCCAGCTATGTGTATTTGGCTAGGTTTACAGTAACACACATGACTTTCCTCCCACTGAGTGGGCTTTCAGTCCAATCAGGTAGCTGTTGATTATCCCCAAGATAAAAGTTCCACTATTGTGCCAATGTTGTTTTCTGTGCTGGTCACTGAGGTGGTTTTCAGGCCTTGAAGCTGGGTTTGGACCATTGATTGATGTTCTCCCTTACCACTTTTGTAGTGCCCTCCAAAGCTATGAGAGCTAGCCTTCAGGGGAGGTGGCTTCCAGGTCAGTTTCAGCATCATTGCTCCAAATCTCATGCCCACAGTATGTCCTGTCTTAAGCAATAGGGTCTTACCATCAAGTTCTGGGAGGCAATCAAGGACTGTGGCAATAGCCTGTGTAATTTTGGGAGTCTCTTGAACTACTCTGACCAACAACTCAAAGGAAGGTTTCTCCTGTCTGGCAATTTTGTTGTTGTTGTTGTTGTTGTTATGTAGTTTTCAGCTATACTGGCAGACGAATGTAGGGATATCGTATGTGTAATTTTTCAGTAGGGTTTTGGACTAATACAGTTCCCTCTGGGTGTTTATACTAGCTAGGCACTATTTATCTCTCCTCTTTCTCTCCCTATCTTATCCTCCATCCCTGCCCTCCCCGTTTAAAGTGTCCTCATTTTCCCCATTTCTCCCTTGATAAATTCTAGATGCTATAGTCCCACCTCTTTTGAGCTCCTTCTTCTATTTATTCCCATAGTTCTTTGTATAGCCCCTCTTTTCCCCTTCCTTTAACACCCCATTTTTACACCTTTCTCCCTTAGTAATGCCTGTCTTCTACTATTCTTCTCTCTCCATTTCCTTCTTTCCCTTTACATCCCTGCTTCTCTTCCATTTTCCTGGTTCCTGCAGTTACATCAGGATACACACTCACTTATAAGGATTTGGTGCTAAGATCCACAAATGAGGGAGAACATATGTCTTTGGTTTTTCTGAGTCTGTGTTACTTCACTTAGTATAACAGTTTCTAAATCCATCAATTTACCTACACATTTCATTATTTCATCTCTATTGCTGAGTAGAACTCCATTGTATAAATCTACCACATTTTCCTTAACCATTCGTCAGCTGAGGGGCATTTAAGTTGCTTCTATCTCTTAGCTACTGTGAAAAGAGCAGCGACAAACATGTTTGTACAAGTATCTCTGCAATAAGAGAAGTCCTTTGGGTATATGCCAAAGAGTGGTATCTCTGGGTCGTATAATAGGTTAATTTTTAGTTTCTTAAGCATTCTCCTCACTGCTTTCCATAAGGGGTTTTACAAGTTTGCAATCCCACTAGCAGTGAATGAGGATTCCCCTTTCTCCACATCTTTACCAACATTTGGTATCATTTTTTCTCTTGATCTTAGCCAGTCTGACTGGGGTAAGGTGAAATCTTAAGTTGGTTTTAATTTGCATTTTCCTAATTACTAACAATGTTGAACACTTTTTAAGATGTTTATTAGCTATTTTTTATTTCTTCCTTTGGGAACTCTGTTTAGATATCTAGAACATCTCTTAATTCCTGTGTTTTTTGTTAAATTTTCATAATCTTTGCTTGAGTGGTCCAATTCTTCAACTTTATCCTTCAGTGTTGATATTCTGTTTTCCATTTCATTCATTCTATTGGTGAGGCTTTCTCCTGTTGTTTCAAATTGTCTCATTGAGTCTTTCACTTCCTTCTTCATTTCAGCCTGAGTTTTCTTCAGTGTTTCTATATCATTTGTGAATTCAGTGAAAAGTTTATCCCTACCTTCTTTTAGCTCTTTGATTTGTTTGTGTGTGTTCTTTAAATTCAGAAAATTCCTTGATCATGTTTAGGATCGTTCTTTTAAATTCTGTGTTCTGGGTTATCTTTAGGGGGTTCTCCTTGTAGAACTCTTCTACAGAGCTGGTAGAGTTTGGTAGGAACATACTGTTTTGGTTTTCCATATTATTTTTCCCCTTTGTGATTTCGGCATGTGGGTTTCTTTTTTTAATATTTTATTTATAGGGGCTGGAGAGATGGCTCAATGGTTAAGAACACTGAATGCTCTTGCAGAAGACCCGGGTTCAAATCCCAGCACCCACATGGCAGCTAACAACTGTCTGTAACCCCAGTCCCAGGGGATCCAACAGCCTCTTCTGTGCTCTGTAGGTATTGCACGACATGGGTGCACTTACCTACATGGCTGTCGGATCCCCTGGGACTGGAGTTATGGACAGTTGTTAGCTGCCATGTGGGTGCTGGGATTTAAACCCAGGTCTTCTGTAAGAACAGTCAGTGTCTTAACCGCTGAGGCATCTCTCCAGCTCACATGTGGATTTCTTTTTTTGTTTGTGATTCTGGTGTGAAACTGAAGCCTTCTTTTGTTGATTTGAAGTTTGTTTCATGCCATCTACTAAGGTCTCAGTCCCTACCCTACTGTAGGACAGAGAAGTCTCCCCCTGAGGACGTGGGAAGGGCCTCACATAATCCCAGTTAGGGGGTTAGGCATAGCATGATTTGGAGAAGTTCAGCACCACACCTCGGAGGCCAGATCCAGGCACTCTGGGGCCATCACAGTCAGAAGTTTATACCTATCCTCTTTTAGTTCTTTGATTTGTTTGTTGTATGTTCCTAAACTCCTTGATCATGTTTATGATTGTTCTCTTAAATTCTGTGTCCTGGGTTATCTCTAGGGAGTTCTCCTTGTAGAAGTCTTCTATAGGACTGGTGGAGTTTGGTGGGAACATACTGTTTTGGTTTCCTATATTATTATTTTTCAATTGTGATTTTGGCATGTGGATTTCTTTTGTTGTTTGTGATTCTGGTATGAAACTCAAGCTTTCCTTTGTTGAATTTAAGTATGCTTCTGTTTGTACTATTGGTGTGCATTGGTCGTTTTCTTACTGGGTATGTAATGTTGGTTGGTCTACCTTTCAGGTTCTCTCAGATTTTATACTGGAGGGAACTGAAGGCTTCAGATCAGCTACTCAGGAGCTCCCACAGAGGTAAAAGTCAGGCTCCATTCAGGTACACTCAGGCTTCCTTCTAATGTCTGGGCCCCTACTAGTAGGCATTCAGTACAATTTGCAAGTTCCCAATTTCTGCACTCTCGAGCAGTCCACTAAAGTCTCAGCCTCTACTGTAGGGCAGAAAGGTCTAGCCCTGGTGAAATGGGAGGGGCATCACATGTGTTCCCAATTAGGGGTTGGACACAGCACAATTTGGAGAAGTTTACCACCATGCGAAAGCTGGATCCAGGCACTCTCAAGCAGTCTGCTAAGGCCCCTAGGCTACTCACATTATATGTATTTTTAATTAAGTCTATAAAATAGTTTGTTTCCCTGTGGCTATTACAAGCATCCTTAATGTTCTTTATCTCTCTTTCCTCCTTCACCCTGTAATTACCTCCCCCCTCCATCCACAGTTAGTGTTCCCCCCTCATTTTTCCCATTTCCCCCTTCATAATACCTGTGTCCTACTATTTCCTTTTCTAGAGCTTCTTCTTGCCCCCTCTCCCCATAGTCCCTTCTTACTTTCCTGCCTTCTAGATTCACTCCAGGCTATGTATTCAAATCTAAAGATACAGAGCTAGATCCACAAATAAAAGAAAACATTTAGCATTTGTCTTTCTGACTCTGTTTCCTCATTCTTTATAATGTTTTTAAGTTCCATAAACTTACCTGCAAAGTCTATGGTTTTATTTTTCTTTACAACTGAAGAGAATTCTAGTGTGTATATGAACTACATTTTCATTATCCATTCATCAGTTGATGGACATATAGGTTGTTGCCATTTCCCAGCTATTGTGAATAGAGAGGCAATGAATGTGGCTGAGAAAGGATCTATGTAGTAGGATATTAAGTCTTTTGGTATGTGACAAGGAGTGGCATAGCTGGGTCTACGTTTAGCCATTTGAGAATATTCTAAGTAATCTCCATAGTGGCCACACTGTTTACCCTTTCCCCAAATCCATGGCCAGCATTTGTTGTCAGTTTTTTTTTTTTTTTTTTTTGATCTTAACAATTCTGACTGGGGTAAGATGAAATCTCAAAGTAGTTTTAATTTACATTTACCTTGAGCACTTTTTAAGCTATTTCTTGGTCATTTTTATTTCTTCTTTTGAGAAATAGCTCATGGAAAGTCTTTCACCTTCAACTATGACAGATAGTTTTGCAGAGCTCATAAGACTAGGTTGGCAGTTGCGATCTTTCAGAGTTTGAAATATATCATTCTAAGCCCTTCTTTATGAAAAGTGAGCATCTATTCCAATGAGTCTGCCTTTGTATGTGACTTGGCCTTTTCTCTTGCAGCTTTCAGTATACTTCTTTTGTTTTCCACATTCAGTGTTTTGACTATAATATAATGCAGAGATATTCTTTCCTGGTCCTATATGTTTGGATTCTGTGTGCCTCTTATATTTGGATGGAATTCTCTTTCCCTAGATTTGAGGGTTTTTTTCTATGGTTTTGTTGAAAAATTTTCCATAGGATCAGTGTGGTGAGTCAATGGATACTTGCTGCCAAGACTAAAGACCTGAGATTCATCCTTGGAACTTGAGTGCTGGAAAAAGAGAACCAACTCCTATAGTTTATCGACACATGTACCACAGTTCACATACACACACACATGTGCACACACATACACACAAATAAATATTTAATTTTTAGAATATTTTTCATGCCTTTTACTGATGCTATTCTGATGCTTCTACAATTAGCGTTGCTTTTTCACAAAGTCCCATTGTTCTTCCTTGTTCCTTTCATGCATTTTTTAAAAATCTACGATTGACTTTGACTGAACACTCCAATTCCTGTATTTTGTCTTTGTACCCTGATACAGTATCTTCCACATTTCATTCTAGTGGTGATGCTTTCTGCTGAACTTTTTGACTTGTGTTTCTCATTTTCATCATCATTTTGTTTTTGGTTTCCTTCAGTATTTCTACCTTTTTATCAGATTATATTTTCATATCATGGATTGTCTTTCTTATCTGCTTATTTGTGTTCTCTTGGAAAATATTCATGTGTCTGAGTTGTTTGGACATATTGATGTTTATTATTTTGAATTCTGCATCTGAAATTTCATCTAAGTCATTTTCATCAGTGGTTGTTACTACAGGATCACTAACTTTTGCAGGAGACATATTGTTTTAGTTTTTCATGTTATTTGTGGTTTTGAATGTGTATTAGTCAGTTTCCTGTTGCTGTGATAGAAATATCATGACCAAGGGAACTTATAAAAGTAAGAGTTTCATTTAGTTTATGGTTCCAAAGGGGCAAGAGACAGTCCATCATGGCAGGGAGGCATGGTGGCAAAGGTGGCTGGAGGAGGTGCAGAAGCTAAGCTCTCACATCTTCAAGCAGGCACAGGAAGCAAGAGAGCAACTCGAGATCTGGCAAGGCTTAAGAACTTTCTAAGCCTGCCCCCAGTGATGTGCTCCCTCCACCATGGCTACACCTTCTAAGACCTCCCCAAACAGTGCCACCAACTGGGGATAAAATATCCAAATACGTGGAGCATATTGGGGACATTCTCATTCAAACTGTCACAGACTAGGATCTGGCTAACTGTGGTTAGATAGTTTTTAAATTTTTTGTTTTTATTGTTGTTGTTGTTTTAATTCAAATAACCTCTGATCTTTATTTAGTTTTTAATTTTTTTCTTTGTTCTTGAGAATCATACAGCTACACAGTGAAATACGGTCACAGTTACCCCCTCCAAATTCCCCTTTATCCCCCTGTTACTTCTTCTGTGATCTCGGGTTGGTCAGTTACTCTTCCTGGGACTCAGTTCCCCTAACTGGGACACAGAAACTAAAAATAATGTCATTAAATTGTAGGGATGGTTCAGAAATCAATGTGGGCAAGTATGCAGTTCCCAATAGGCTGCCTGGCACATGGTGAAGGCCCTCAGTCTCTCCTCCCTTCCACCTCTGCCATGAGACTCAGCAACTGCTGTCATTTAACAGACAGAAGTCACTCCCCAGCCTTTGTACCTGGTCTGTCCACCCAAACAGAGCTACCCATGGACCCAGTAACTAGCTAGAGCTAACTAGACTCTCCTTGCTTTAGGACGTTCAGTTTAGGGTGGGGAGAGGGGTCAGTCAATAACATGCTTGCCAGAGGTCATGAGTTTGAGCCTCAGAGGGGGCTGGAGAGACGGCTCAGCAGTTAAGAGCACTGACTGCTCTTGCAGAGGACCTGGGCTTGATTCCCAGCACCCACATGGGGGCTAATAACCATGTCCGTAACTCCAGTTCCAGGGGAATCCAACAACTTTTTGGATTCTGACCTCTACAGATATTGCATAACATGGGTTCGCTTACACACATGCAGGCAATATACTCATACACTAAAATTAAAAATAATAATAAACAAAAATGTTATTCGACTTAAGAAGTGTTGCTTTGTTTACATTTCTAACTGATACAATAAAATACAATTGATACAATCCTATCGTTTTTTTCATTACACAGATTGGATGATTGGACTACATAAAAAAAAAGGGCGTGGTGGCACATGCCTTTAATCCTAGCACTCGGGAGGCAGAGGCAGGCGGATCTCTGTAAGTTCAAGGCCAGCTTGGTCTATGTGAGTTCCAGTGCAGCTGGTGCTACAGGGAGACCCTGTCTCAAAAAAGATCAAAAAACCCCCCAAATTATGAAGTGTGATGGAGCACGCATGTAATCCCAGTTCAGGGAAGATAGCGACAGTCAGATTCTGGGGGTTTATTTGATAAACTCCGGGCTGGTGAGAATCCCCTCCCTGACACACAGACACACACAAGGTAGATGGCACCTATGGAATGACGCCCAAGGTTATCTTCTGGCCTCTGCACACATGAGCACACATGTGCATACACAAAAAGACATATGGACATGCACGTGTGTGTCCACATTTGCACAAGAGATACTCTGTTTGGGGGGTGGTTTGTCATAGTTAAAGAGGACAGTCACTGATGCAGACACCTGCAAGAGTCACCTTACAGCCACCGGGTGGAGGGGTGGAGCCCACGGTCTGAAACATGCTAAGGGGTTTCCCATCATGCCAGCCCCTGCTCCTTTTTCCAAGCTTGCGAGGTGAGCAGTTCTTGCCCTGTCTGAGCCTCATTTTCTTTCCTCTTTGGGTATAAGACCCTCTTACAGGACTGTTGTATGGATTCAAAATTCTCCCATCAAGGCTGATGCATGGTGCATATGCTAGCTATGGCTGCATAACAAAATACCCCCAAACACAGAGGAATGAACTAACTAGCTCTTCACTGTGCGTGTGTAGTATATGAACCAGCTATTTTTTCTTTCTTTTTTTTTCTGTGTTTTAGAAGTGCCAGAAGCCCAGGGCTTCATGCATGCCAGGCAAGCACTTATGCTATTGAGCCACATCCTTAGTCCATAGGTTGACTTTTTTTGTACATGTTTTTTTGAGACAGGGACTCTCTGTAGCCCCAGCTGATATTGACCTCACTATGTAAACCAGTCTGGCCTCGTTCTCACAGAGGTCCACCTGCCTCTGCCTCCTGAGTGCTGGGATCAAAGGTGTGCATCACCACATCCAGTTTGTACATTAGTTTTTTGAGATAGAGTCTCATTATGTTGCCCAGGCTGAACTTGAACTCATGATCTTCCTGCCTCAGCAATCCAAGTGTTGGAATTACAGGTGAGTACCACCACACCTGGTTCTGCACTTAGTGGGCATTAGGGCATGTGGAGTGGTGTACCTGGGATCTGAGACTTTTCACAGTGCAAGCTCAGAGTGTCCCGGGGTGCTGTTACGGGCCAGCCATTGTCTAGATGGATCACATAGTCAACTGCAGCAAGGTGGGAAAGCTTGGGCTCCATCACTTTATGCACAGTTGCCAGCAGTGTGTGGGAGCTCAACTGATCAGGCTCTGTCTCAAAGCTTCCAGGCTCTTTTCCCCAATTAGCACTTAAACCCCAGAGCTCAAGGTCCATTCCTTGAGGGAGTGCTGGAAAAAAGCCACTCCAACCACAAACGCTGGTAGATAGAGCTTCCACTGACTCAGGCTGGCTAACCTCCTGCTGGTCAGAGCAAGTGACCTGCCCAATCTGAGGCAGAGAGGAGATCCTGGCTCACTGGGGCTACAGTGTGTGGAGGGTCTGCCGTGGGGTGTGGGTCTGCCACAGGCTGCTGACATTTGTTACCGTGACTCTCCACTGTCTCTACCTGAACTGAACAACTGGGATGGATGCGCTCTGGGGTCCCTCCCCCCATCTTATGTTCTCTGTGAGGATGAATGACCTGCCCAGGGTCACCCAGGGAGCTGGGTGTAGAGCCAGATAAATCACGGGACTCCTGCCGAGCAGCACTATTGATAAAGCAGTCAGTAATTGAGAAATGACAGGAACAGAAAGCATTATACATTTGATCGTTTGGTTAGTTTTCAGGGTGGCATGGTGAGATCAAGCCCTTCTGGGTCTGCTTGGTGCATAGTGAAGGGTTGGGAAGAAAGAGGGGCTGGGGGCATTATGTGGGGGGGCTATCACTCAGACCTCAACCCCCTTCCCATGACGTGTGAGGCCCTGTCTGCTAGAGGGGCTATGATTTCAAACCGAGAGTGAAGTAAGCTTCCAAACCGAGACTCAGGGAGGTCAAGCTGCTTTCTTGGGCTGCACAGCTAGGACACAGCAGAGCTGAGACTGGTGCCAGGCAGCCTGGTTACAAACTCCAGAGTGTATTTTCAGGCTATACTGCCACCAGTGTACACAGAGCAGTTGTCCTTCCCCAGGACACTGGGCTGAAGCAGGCACTGCTCAAACCTGTAGGTCTAAACTCCCTCTCCTTCCATTTGATCTCTATACTTTATCTAACGACAGGAAACCACATGCATGTTTGAGGTGAACTCTGGTGACAGGTGGCCCTCTAGATCCCTTTCAGACAGGACTCCTTCTCCCCCAGGCTCAGTAAACCCACACCTCTAAAACCCAATCCCTCCTCAGCACCAAGGGATGATCTGGAAAGAAACTCAAGCAAAACGAATCATTAGCCGGAGGCGCGGGCTGTTAACAGATTTATTTCTGGGAAAGGCCCGTGTCTCCTGGGACGGTGACCTCTTTTAATACCGACGTGTTCAAAGTCGTGTATTTGGGATGCAGCGCACCTCTGCAGTCCCTTTAAAGAACCTGCTGTTAAGTTTCAAAGCCCCTCGCTGGCTGGAAGTGCGTCTGGAGCGCCGATCCTCGAGGAAGAACATTTCATCAAACCTGTCTGATAAATGAAGCCTTCGCATCTGCAGACACTCCACTCAGACTCAGAGGCCGGGGGAGATTTCGCTAGTGGCATGAAAGGAGCCACGTTTGAAATGGACGCCTGAGCAAACAAGGCACGTGCAGGGAGGGCCTCATCCTGCCCTGTGCAAAGCTGGCTCCGGGCCTGGCCAGAGCTGGGGCTCCGGGAGGGGTAGCTCCATCCCGGGATACAGAGCATCAGGTACTGTGTATCCTGGCTGAGACTACACTGAGAGTGCCATAGACCTCTCTTTGGGCTCCCATCAGCTGAATTATGCCCTGTCCGCACAAGGGCAGGAGGCCTGGAGGGTTCAGAGGCACGTCCAAGCTTCCACAGCCCTGCAGGCTGAGTCGGGAACTTGACCCCTAAATAGATCTCGTTGCATAGATTGAGACCTTAGTAAGGAGTCTTGACCATAGTATTTTATAATAGGGAAGCTGAGACCCAGAGAGGCGGTACACTTTGCCCAGTATCCCACAGCAAATTCAGTCAAGAGGAAAGTTCTAGAG
>NW_008345053.1:0-12642 GCF_000622305.1 Nannospalax galili
GTTGTGCAATGCCGTGGAGGTCAGAAGAGGGCTTCGGATTCCCCTGGAACAAGACTTAAGGTTGGTTCGTAGCCCTCATGTGGGTGCTGGGAATCGAACCCGGGTCTTCTGCAAGAGCAGTCAGTGCTCTTAACCACTGAGCCATCTCTCCAGCCCCCATTTCCTGTCTTAACATGAAAGAACTGGAAACCTAGCAAGTGGTGTATTCAACATATTAAACATGCCGTGCACCAAGGCCCACGGTGAGTATCAGTCACACATCACCTGTTCTCATATACCCTGTCAACACAGCTTCTAAGCTGCAGGGCCTGAATTTCAAGATTTATCTTTCAGAATCACTTTTATTTGAGGGAAGGGATAAATCTGGCTATACTACAAAAGTAGCCGCCAAGCCTGTTCAGGGAGGGGATCGTGTGCTCTAAGCCTGAGTAGAACAGATCAGGTCAGCTCCTTAGTGTTAGATTTAGGAGGGTAGAAAAAGGAAGGATTTTAAGTTTAGAAATGAGTCAGAGCCAGATCTGCAACAGGCAAGGAATGTGCTCCCTAGATTCAGGAAGCCCCGCAAAGAGCTAATAGCTGTTCCTTGAGGAATGATTATCTGTGCTCTGAACAGGGAGCAGTCTGGTCTTATGTAGGAACTCTGCTGCACACAGCTGCAAGGGTTAACTCCGTTCCAGGGTCTGGTGTCCTTGAGGATCTCTTTTCTGAAGATTATTTGCTCAGGCAGGTGGGTGAGTTATCTACAGCCCTAAAGGAAACAGGTGGCCTCCATAAACAGTCTCTCTCAGTCCAGGGAGTGACCAGTTGGTAAGGCTTGAGCAAGGCCAGACTGCCGATTTAGGGCCAGTTAGGCACTCTAAGGAATTTCTGTCTTTATGGCCTCCTCTAATGAAGCTTATGGCTTTCCTGAAATTCACATAATCTATCATTTAGCACATCAAAGAGCATGTTACCCTGCACCCTAAAACACTGCAGAGGAAGGTTCACTGGAGAAGAATAACTCACTTTCCAGGACATTAAGTCCAGGGATAGATTCAGGTCATCTGTTTGTACTGCTTACATCAGAGTTGACACAAAACTATGGCACAGGTAAGAGGCAAAAGAAATCAATCCGCAGATTTTTCAAGCTCTTGTGCTCTCTACTGGATGACAGCCTCCCCTTTGGAGTCTTGAGAAGTGGCAGTAATACCTCAGAGACAAAGAGAAACTGGAACTGGGGAAAGGAGGCTTCCATTGGCCAATGGGCTTTGCATACACGTCAGTATTGGAGGAAAAGCAGAGAAGCAGGGCAGGTCACTTGGACAAGCTGTATATGACTATTCCTCATCCTTGGCTGACAGAAAAGGACATCTCTAGCTTTACTCCCATGGCTATCAAAGAGGGTAAAACCAAGTGTGGTGGTACCACATGGTAAAACCATGTGATTACATGCCTGCAATCTCAGACCTCAGGAGGTGGAGGCAAGAGGATCAGAAGTTCAAGGTCATCCTAGGCTGCATACTCAGTTTGAGGTCATCATGAGCTACACGGATCCTGTCAAAGGAAGAAGGAACTTAGCCTTATGAGAAATGTTAATCCCCCAAGGAGTTATCTCAGGGACTGTCTAACACAATATCTCTCCTGGCTTCTCTGACTCAACATGAGGCCTACTGATCTAAATTCAAGAAATGTTACAGTGCTGGTTACTTTTCTCATCCCTGTGACTGAGTAGCTAGAAAGAAGCAAATCTTAACACGTGGTCTGAGGGCATGCAGGCTGTTGTGGCATGGTGGCAGACGGGTCTACGGTAGTGACGGCAGGAGGCGATCTGTTCACATCGCAGTGAATCAGGAAGCAGGATCAAAGGGAACCTGACCAGGAGGCCGGCCTCAAACCCCACCCTCATGACTGTGTCTCCTCCAGGCAGGCCAGTGTCCGAAAGGTTTCCTCAAACTCCCAAACTAGCTGTGCTAGCTGGGGACCAAATATTCAAACTTATGACTGAGCCTTTGGGGACATTTCACTTTCAACCTGTAACAGTTATTATCTTAGAATATTCTACTCATATTCAAACATTTGCAGGGAATATTTCATAGATCCCTAGATCCCTACATGAGGTGATCTTCAACTCCTTCAGAGATCATTAGACTCTTGTTAATTCATCTATTCTCATTTTAAAAAAAAGATGATAAAATGTTCCCCTTCACATTTTTGTCAAGGCCTTGTATGGCAGTCAGTAGTGAGTGCCTCATTCACTATGGACATAGTGAAAGAGAGCTCTTGACTCATTTACCACCCCTACTCAATAATGGAGTTCATGTAACCTGACGTGAAGAAGGCTTAGATGGTTAGAAGTTGCCGGAGTGATCAGATGAGTACCTGTAGTGTTGTGTAGAGGGTGCGCTCACTGAGGCCCTCTTGATGTCATGTCTGCCCTGCATGCCACATGTCTGCCAGGGCAGTTGGAAAGGAAAAACCTTGGGCTTGATCCCTACTCGTGACTGACCCCCAGGTCTGTTAATAGCTATGAATACTAAAAGCATACATCCTAACAGGACAATGTTCAATGTCCCATCACATGAATTATACCACAATTGTGTGGCTAATGTGATCATGAAGCAGACAGCTATGGAAATTCTTAAAGTTCCATGATCTTCAGAGATATATTTTTTGGGGGGTTGGTTTGATTTAAATAATGTCTCAACTCAGTACAGAAAGAAGACATAGCCATGCCACTTTCCCTATGAGAGTGTTGTAGAAATCAGGCAGCTGAGAGGCCAAGCATTCACTCCAAGGCTTGGAGAACTAAGACTTTATTTATGCCTCTGGTCCCAGATGAGTTAGCATTTCAAAGTTCTGGGCCCAGAATCCCAAGGTTGCAGCTTTGCACAGGTTTTATAGGCTTCCCTACCTCATTCTTTAACTGCTACAGCATTGGTGGATTTAACTTACAGTCTGTGATCACCAACACATCTCCTCAGACCACCAAGGAGGAACTCTTCCTATGGTCAAGCTGTCAAGCACATCTGCAGAAGCAGATATTCAAATATTCTTCATAACAAAATGTATTGCTGGCACCTCAATGCATAGGATCATTGCAAACAGGTGTTCTGCTAGATCACTAAGAATTTGTCTCAAGATAGCCATGTGGCTTTTTGTTTTCCTGTACAGTTCTTAGAAAATATTGACGGCAGTAACCATCAATCAAGGGTTTTGTAGCAAACCCTTACTACAAAAGTCATTTCCAGATAATTACTGTGTCCTAAAGTATATACCATTTCTAAGCCGATACCAAATGCACACTGAGTAATGTTACATGCATGGATATGCATTTTTCCTCTTCATCTGGACAGTAGAATAGGAAGGGCTGGGGACAGTCATGTTTCAGAAGTGCCTTCCAGGCTAATGACCTGGACTGATGAGAGGGAAAAATGAAGGCTTCATGTTAGTCTTTTAATGTTTTAGTCAGAACAGTGTGAAAACTCACAGGCTCCTTATGACCTTAGGAACATGAAAGGGGAAAGCCCAGAATTATGAAAGTTTGAGGTGAGAAATCATTGATGCACCATACTGCTTCTGTGATCAAGGGATCTTGGGGGTGATCTATGACCAACTTGCTTCAAAAATGCAGAGTTGAACATGGTGCTTACTTAATGAAGAGAACAAGGGTCCGTTTAAGTGAGGACAGAGAGGGAAACCCCAGTGACAGTTCGCTTTGTATCTATTTCATGTCCAGGGGAACTCTTGATTTTCACAATGTATATCAGTTACTTTACTGTTCCAATTATAATGTTTAGCACAGTTAAAACAATTTTGGAGCATGTTTTCTCCTTAGGACTTTTGGTTCCCATTACTGGTGCTACGTTCCAAAATTCAAAGGATTTGTTAGAGTGGTTAAAGCGATTGCTCAGTGGTTAAGAGCACCTGCTGTTCTTGCAGAGGACCTGGGTCCAGTTCCCAGCACCCAAATAGCAGATAACAACCATCCATAACTGTGGTTCCAGGGGATTCAACTCTCTCTTCTGGCCTCTGCAGGTCTTGTATGCATGCAGTACACCTACATGGCTCATGGCTTGATTTAGTACTTTTACACGACTTAAGTTAGCTATACCACAAGTTGCAGTTGAGGTTAGTTGATAATGTAGTAAGAAAAGAAAAATACATGTATAATATATTCATTATAAGCATTGGAATGAAAGAAAAATGCAAAATTTGTAGGTAAGAGCATGATGACAGTTAAGACTTAATACAAGAATCAAAAAAAAGTACAATAAAATTCAAAAAAAGTTTTTCCCTAACATGCTTAAACGATATTGAGAATTACGAAATGGGGGCCAGAGAGCTGGCTCAGCAGTTAGAAGCACTGGCTGATCTAGCAGAGGACTTGGTTTTGGTTCTCAGTGCCCACAGACTGGCTAACAACTGTCCTTAACTCCAGTTCCAGGGGATTTAGCATCCTCTTCTGGCCTCCTCAGGCATTGTATGACATGAATGGACGTATGCAAAGGCAAAACATTCATACCCATAAAAATAATTTTTTTTAACTACAAAATGTTTAAAAATAAACATGAAGCGAACAGGATTATAAGAAGAAAACTGTAAGGTGTTACCAACTGGGCAGATTCTTAAGAACCTGGGCGTTCACATAGAAGTTCAGCTCAGTAATGCCTCAGATCACTGGGGATGCTAGATGATTTTAATGGGCCTGGGGTGGAGCCTTCCTGAAGGAGGTCAGTCACTGCACACCAGCTCTGAGAGCAACTCTATAATCTCTTCCCGGAGACTAGATGCAGCACCACATCCAGGCACTGTCACAAAATTCCCTCCAGTCACCATTTGTTTTTCTGTTAAGTATCCTCTCCACCTTCTAAAAAGTCATTTGTTCTATGAATGCTTTCTGGCTGACCCCATGCTGTGTGGACATGGGGGTATTTCTAAGAGAATAAAGATCTTCATTAGGACACAATGCCACTCATAACAGTCCTGAAGTGAAAGTTGTGTTTTTCCCTGTAGGTCAGTGTTTCTCAAACACATTCAAAGACATCATCTTTGATGCCAATGAAGTTTCTGAAAGGGTTTGCAGTTTAATGTTTTGTTTTAAAATCAACCTACATCAATGACTCATGCTGATTGGATTCTCTTACTAGAAACAAGAAGGGAGATACTTCTAGGAGCCTGGGGAGACCAGGAAGAGAGGAGAGAGCTGGATAGGGGAGAGCAAAGATGAACAAGAGAAAGTGCGCTCTGCAGTTGGACGGAACTGAGGGGGGAGCAACATCCAAAATGACAGTGTCACACTGAGAGCAGGAAGGAGATGAATCAGAAGGAGCTGTCTGAGAGATTTAAAGCATAAAAGCAGCTTGAGCCACTGTTGTCTTTAAAGACGGTGGCCTCTAGGATCTGCGAATGACCAAACCTCTGTCCTATAGTTGCAATGGGATTCAGTGCTGGCAGAAATCTGAATGGGAAGGACGTGGATTCACCACTGAGCCTCCAGAAATGAACATACCTGTGTAGACACTCTGGGTTCAAAGACTGCTAGCCTGCATGTGGGCGCTGGGAACCAAACCCTGGTCCTCTGCAAGAGCAGCCAGTGCTCTTAACCACCGAGCCATCTCGCTAGACCCCATTTTATAGTTTTGTTCCTTCTTACTGTCCCCTACAGCATGGGGTCAACTCCTACCCCACTGAACTATGAAATAAGAAATGAGATTGCTTCCAGATGCCAGATTTGTGGTCATTTGTTAGGCTAGCGACAGAAAGCTAGTAAGAAGAGAACACCCAATAGCACGGTGTGTGAGGGCAATGCCCAGGAGATGAAGCCAGCAGTTTAGACTGCATAAAAAGTGCCCTAAAGAAATAACAAGGAAAAAACTACCCAAAACACTCAGGGGGAAATCAAAAGACTTGGATTTCTTTTAAGAAAAACTGACAAAATGCAGTATTCTTTCATGATTAAAAACTCAGCAAAAAAGCACAGAGGAACGTTCTCAATCTTCAACAGCATCTACAAAGGCTCCAACAAACCAGCATCCAACATACTACACAACGGCAGAGGAATTGCCACTAATGACACCCAAAATGTCCATTCGGACCTCTTATCTTCCACGTTGCACTAGACAGCCTGTCCAGGGAAATGAGGCAGGGCAGGTAACTGAAGGACATCCAGGTTCAAAAGTAAGACTCTGGGGCTGGAGAGATGGCTCAGTGGTTAAGAGCACTGGATGTTCTTGGAGAGAACCAGGGTTCGATTCCCAGCACCCACATGGCAGCTAGCAACTGTCTGTAAGTCCAGTTCCAGGGGATCCAACACTTTCTTCTGAACTCGGTGGGCACTGCACAACATGGGTGCATTTACATACATGCAGAGAATACACTCAATACACATAAAATAAATTAAAATAATATAAAAAATTCGAATCTGATACTATCTTCTGGCCTCCACAGGAATTGCACACATAAGGTAAACATACATACATGCAAGGAAATAGTCATACACACAAACTAAAAATAAATTTTGTTTTAAGAAATGAAAAACTGCACTTAGTGGACAGAGCCAGCAGGTAGCATGCTTATTTAGACTGCATTTATATACCCATTTCTATATTTCTTCACATTTTCAAAATGGATTTTCACAGATCTCACCAGCCTGTCTGACTCCACAGAGCTTAGTCTGGCCTCTTGTCTTCATATCTGTAACTTCTTTCATAGTTGGAAGCCTTTTGCACGCCATGGTTTTACTAATGGCCTGGTATTCCTCATGTATTCTAGCTCCATGATCACTGTTCTCTACTTCACCCCACCCCTTTCCCCTTCCCGGGCTCGGCTACATCCCTGGGCTTTACTTTTCAAGCAGTCATTCCAGCCCAGTTGCTCCAGGCAGCAGCACCCTCCAGCCTGGTATCTGCTGCCTCTGAGGAGCTCACATACCTTCCTTTCCCTCCATCCGTGGAGACACCCTCTCCCAGATTCCTGTGTCCACCCTGGGGAGTCTCCACTGCTGTCTGTGTAAGTGGGTTTTAGGTTAAACTAAAGAATGGAGGGAGGGAGAGAGGGGAGTTACGGCTTTGGTCTCAACTAACACCTATTTTCTTGACAACTATGATGGTTATCTTGTCGACTTGATAGAGGAATCTAAGAGACAGGACTCTGACAGATCACTTCAGGCATTTCCAGGGAGGATTAACTGAGAGGAAAAGACCCTTCCGTAGAGTGGGTGGCACCTTCTGGTCTGGTCAGTGGTCCACAGACAGAGAAGTCCAGGGAAAAGGCAGTCTTGCCTGCCTGCCTGCATTTCTTGCTGGCGAGTGTATGCAGCCTTCACAGACATCAGGCTCTATCTGGCTTCTTCTGCCTTCTAAAGTGGGCCAAAGACCAGCAACTCTCCAGCCTCTTCCATACTTTCAGCCCAAGATTGGCACTGCTGAGGCCTGTAGCTACGTATGCTAAGAAACTACTGGGTTCTCCAGCAGACAGCCATTGTTGGACCACACAGCCCCTAAATTCCCTTTTATAACACATATAAAATACCCACCATGCCTCCCACCACCGTGATGGACTCACCCTCAGGAACTGTAAGCCAAATTTCCTTTTCCTTTTATAACTGGTTTTAGTCATGATGCTTTATCACAGCAACAGAAAAGTAACTAATACATACGCTATCTTGAAGTCAAGTACAGGAAGAGAGGCAGCTTGTGACTGAGAAGGAGGCAGGCTGGAGTTTGAAGTGCTAGCACTGTTACCCTGTTGATATGTTTGCTGTCAGACGTGTTCTCTTACAGCCGTTCAACTTCTCAATCATTTGGATGTTTTTGTGTGTGCGCTGGAGCTCTTAATAAATGTTTATTTAAACCAAGGTTAGTTGAATGGTTTACTTAGTGTCTTTATTCCGTTCACCTGGGAAGCGTGATCCAGACCACTGCACTCCCCTGCCACCGGGAACACATTCTGCCCACACTGAATTTTGTGTGGACTTTTAAATATTGCTTTATTTTAAAACAAATCTCTGGAGTATTTTATCGGCAGGTAAGCATGTGAAGGCCAGTGTTGATTTTTTTCTGCTTTAATTTAGCAGTACTTAACCTCCTTTTGAGTAAGTAATAGATGATCAGAAAACACTCAGTAAAATGAATACATGACTTTTGCCATTTGAATTTGTGATGCATGTGAGTGAAATTTCAAGGTGTGTCTTACCAACACATTTTCTCCTTGACTTTGGTCTTCTGGCTCTCCTGCAAGGTACTGCCCATTAGATTGGTCCTGTCTTTATTCTGTAGGTTGGTCCCTCAAGTCTTGGGGCTTTGCCTTATAAAACAACCATATACCAAGAGTATGTGGTCCATGGAACTCTCCATGGTTCTGAAAGCATTTTATCCTTGGCAGTGCATCTTACAATCTCATCGACACCATTAAAAAGGGTTGACCACTAACCACCCCCAGGAAAAGCAGCTGTGAGGGGACATGGGATGCGCCCAGTTTGTGCTGGCCCAGGGTTTCAGGTATGCGTCTCACCTCCCTGGGGATAGGTAACAGCAGAATCAAGCAGAGACCAGCAGCAGGGTTGTCCTGTCTATGTGATGTGGCCTCCAATTCACACCAGAAATGAATGTTCTGCTCCCAGTATAATTACCCTACAATCATGCTCCACCAAGCTGAGGCAGTTTGACTGCTTAATTTGTGGAGACATATAAATGGATACAGGGCACGTTATTTCCTGACTGGTGGATGTACAACACATTGCCTACGTTGTACAATGCTCACCTTACTCATTCTTACTCCTAACTGAAGCTTTTCTGAAGGAACCTCACTCTTGCTTCCTGTAAACTCAGTCTCTCTCACTCTCTCGCTCTCTTGCTATCTCTCTCTCTCTCACTCTCTCTCTCGCTCTCGCTCTTGCTCTCTCTCCCTCCTGTCCCTCCTTCCTTCTCCCCTCTCTTTTACTTACATCCTTAGACAAATAACATTTTGGCATTTAATTTATTCATGAAGTTGGGCCACCTCACTAATGGGATTGCCTCTATTATTTTTTAACTTGTTATTTATTTTAGGGTCTATTTTGGGTTTGGGCAATGAGGGAAGGCCTAGCTTGCAGGTTTTTCTATCCCTCCCATAGATATTTGGATTACTCTGGCATGTCTCATCCGATTAGCTATCAATTCTGAAAAAGACAAGAACCTGCAATGTCAGTGCTTAGGAGGCTGAGAAACGAGACTCCAAGTTCAAGGCCAGCCTGAGTTACATAGTGAGACCCTCTTTCAAAACACACCACACACACAGCACACACACACACCACACACCACACACACACACACCACACACACACCACGCACACACACACACCACACACACACACACCACACACACAGCACACACACCACACACACACCACACACACACACCACACACACACCACACACACCACACACACACCACACACACCACATACACGCCACACACACACCACACACATACCACACACACACACCACACACCACACACACCACACACACACGCACACCACACACACACACATATACACACACACACACACACACACACACACACACACCACACACACACACCACACACACACCACACACACACACACACACACACACACACCACACCACACACACACAGCCCTGCGAGCTGCTGAGAATTTTTAACAGCAGAATCTCACATTTCAAAGTATTTCATTGTCACGTTTCTGCTGAGTGTAAGGAAGACACTGGGTAGATTTGTCTTTAGGCATTCCAGGGGTGAGGCTAGACATTCCTTCATTCAGTAGATCTTGCCAAAAGGTCTTTGATGGTAGATGCTAGGCTAGGGATTGTGATCACAGAGGTGAGTGAAACAAACTCTGGTATATTGTGTAATCCATTTAACACAGTCTTTAAATTTTTTTTTACGTGTGTGTGTGATGGTACACATGTAGAAGTCAGAAAAGAACCTGTAGGCATTCTCTCCTCCCACTATGTGGGCTCTGGGGACTAAACTCACATCATCCAGCTTGGCAGTGAGTGCTTTAACCCACTGAACAATCTTGCTCGCCCCTAGATATTAAACTTTCTATTACATTTGCTCATGGTTTGTGTCATTATTTTAGGACTGTGTAAGTCAAATGTCTTGATTCTGCATGGTGCTTTTTGTTAAGTGGTTTAAAATACTCCCCAGTCTAATTGTGCCCAGAGTATGATTACACTACCTGCACCTTTACAACAGACCTGTAGTAAGCTGTGCATGTGGGGGGGGCGGGCGGCGGGGACAACACTTCCCATTGGCCCAGGAGAACAGGTTTACAATCTTTTCCACACATTTCTTTTATGGCTTCCTGGAAGCTGACAGCCTCCAAAGACTTCCCTTGTGTCCCTTCCCTGTAATTTCTCCTCTGTGTCATCAGCACGTGGCTTCTGCCCAAGGTACCCAAATCAATGATAATTTCTTTAGCTGTTTTTAAAATCCATTTCTGAGAAGTTCAGGAGGGAAGTTGATCACATTTGTAAACATGTCAGCAGCCTGGCTTTCTGTGGATGCCTCTGGGTTCTCCTCCACCCCGTCCTAGCTGTGGAGCCAAGGCACAACCTGAACTTTCTGTC
This sequence comes from Nannospalax galili, assembly GCF_000622305.1. NCBI lineage: Eukaryota > Metazoa > Chordata > Mammalia > Rodentia > Spalacidae > Nannospalax > Nannospalax galili. The sequence goes on from NW_008345053.1 coordinate 10,575, forward strand.
ATGCCTCCACTCCACCACTGCAAATGTTAAACCTCTGAGTCATAATTGAATCAGGGGAATGAAAGCATGACATTCCTTTCCTATCCTTCATCTTTTCTATTGGGTTATAGCCACATATGGCCATAGCTTGCTGTCAAATCCCCCATTCATAAAAAAGTGCCTTTGACATAACCGCCTTGACAACTCCTAAAATAAACTTTTTGAATCACGTCTTTCTCAGTGTCTCAGCGTTGTACAACCTCCACCAACACCGTGTGTTTTGTCTGCTTCCTGTAGCATCTGAAGATAGCTAGTACTGAAAACTTTCCTTTCTGATTTTTGTCCTACCTCCAACATTTGTGCCATCAACCCATCCTCTTGGACTTCACCAAGACAAGCTCACAGCAGCTACAGCTCCTGTTTTCCTTCTCCTCTACCCCTGCCAACGTGCCATGCAGTACCTTGCAATGTCAACTTTGCCCAGACCTCTGAGTTGTCTTGGATTAGACATATACCATCAAACTTGAATATACTTAAAAAGTTTCTGGAGCTAGAGACATGGACCAATGGTTAAGAGAGCTTGCTGCCCACGTGGAGGACTGGAATTCAGTTCTCAGCACCCATACCTGGCCATTCACAAGCATCTGTAACTCTGGCTCCAAGGAATCTGATGTCCTTGTGCTGGATAGCTTTAGTGTCAACTTGACACACCCGGGTTGAGGGAGCCTCAGTTGGGGAATTGCCTCTATTAGACTGGCCTGTGGCCATGTCTGAGGGGCATCTTCTTGATGAGTGATGTGGGAGGGCTCAGCCCACTGTGGGTGGTGCCACCCCTGGGCAGGTGGGCCTGTGTTGCATAAGAAAGCAAACTGAGCAGGGGCCAGGAGAGCAAGCCAGTAAAGCAGTGTTCCTCCATGGCCTGTGCCCCAGCTCCTGCCTCCAGGTTCCTGCCCTGAGTTCCTACATTGGGTTCCCTAATGAACCTGGGAGATGTAAGCTAAATAAACCCTTTCCTCCCCCAGTTGGTAGTGGTCAGAGGGTTTTGTCACAGCAATGGAGAACAAACTATGCCAGAAATTGGTACCAGAGAGTGGGATATTGCTGTGACAGACCTGACCTTGGTGTTTTTTGGAGGACCGTGGACATGTTTGGAACTTTGGGCTGGAAAAGCCATTGCATGCTCAGCTTGTTGCTGTGGAGCTTGGAACAGTTATGCTGAAAGAGTTGTAGACGATGGAGGCCTGGCTTGTGAAGCTTCAAAGGGAAACGGAGACTATCAGGGCTGTTCACGTGAGATTTTAGATTGAGAATCTGTGGGTTCTGGTCGGCTGGGGCTGAAGAATGTGGTGAAATCTTCTGGGAAGAATTTCCTCAGGGTCAGCACACAGAAGCTGTGGTCCAGAGGGAGCCCAAGGCTCTATCTCAGGCTAGAAGCAGGACTTGGTAATGTGTAAGAGTCTCCTGCATGGTTCTGATGTTGAAAGCGTGAAGGGGTCACAGAGAGCAGCTGAGGCTTGGCACTGTGAGAGGCCAGGAAAGGCCATAGGTGAAAGTGCAGCTTCAGCTGCAGTGAAGACCCCAGGATTGAAGGGGCCATGGAGAGAAATCTGAGGCTTTGCACCCCAAGAGGCAAGAAGAGGCCATTGGTGAAGGTGTAGCCTCAGTTTCAGAGGAGACACCAGCTTTTTGGAGATGCCAGGGCCATGGGACAACCACCAAGGACCGCAGTAGGTGTGGAATGAAGCTGGCCTCGGTCTGTGAGACTGAGTGTGCTGTGGATGGCAGAGTCAGAGAAGTGGAGCTGCCAGAACACTTTGGAGTTCAGAAGATGTGAGTGACTCCCAGATGTCCAGCCTTGAGAGTTGGTGGACTTTGGTTTTGCTTAGGTGTGCCCGATTCTTCCCTTTGAAGTAAGTCAGTACTTGTTTTGGATTTTACAGAAGCCCACAGTTAAGAGACTTTGAAAAGAGACTATGGACTTTTAAGTGTTTGGATTTTTTAATGACTGTGGGGCTTTTAAGGTTTTAATGTTTTTTTTCAATATTTTATTATTTTTATTTTATGTGTATGAGTGTATTGCCTGCATGTA
>NW_008345053.1:13264-21214 GCF_000622305.1 Nannospalax galili
TTAAAAGGCTTTATATAAGTTCTAAGCTGAGTCTTTGGAAGCTGATAGCCTCTGTATTTTAATGCCTTGCACTCTTCCTGAAATCACCCTCAGAGGTAGAGAAATCACCATGGATAGAAACTCTGAACACGTCTGCAGCATGCCTGGTGAGTGGCCTACTGACTGAGCCTGAGAGGTGTTTCTCAGCACAATCAAAGCACAGGGACCTTTTGCTAGCTCAGGTGGTGAAGGCCAGGCTGTCTCTATAGATTTGTGTAAGAGCTTTTTCTTATTAGTTACTGTGAGCGTGATTGTTTTCAGTCAGAGTCAAGGAATGGGTTTATGGAGATACCTGGCCTTTACATGCTCGTCTGTCTTAGTCTAACGTGACTTTTCCTGTTCTTCAACTACATGATAAGCCCTCTGTGATAAATATAGAAATCATATCTCTGCCCTCTAGCACATTGGCACAAATAACCACAGACTCTAGAACTATTTTGTCAACTGAGAAGACATGAAAATGCTTTATTTGAATCTCACTTGAACCATTTTGGAAGCTCACAAGGAAGGAAGCTATTTCCCCATTCAGGTTTTTCTTTTTTCTTTCTTTTTTTTTTTTTTTTTTGATTTTTTTTTTTAAGACAGGGTCTTAGCCCCCGCTGCCCTGGAACTCACTATGGAGACCAGGCTGCCCTTGAACTCACAGAGATCCACCTGCCTCTGCCTCCCGAGTGCTGGGATCAAAGGCGTGCACCACCACACCCGGCCCCCACTCAGTTTTGTACAGAGTGTCCCTTCACCACCTCCATCATCCAGGGTGTGAGTAAGCCAGCTTGTTACTAAAGAGGGGTGGGAATCAATTGCAGGAGGCTTCAGGCATTCACTTGGTTCTACAGGACAGTGTCAAGATGGGGCTGTGCTGTGGGTATGAGCAAGAGGCATCACCTTTCTTACAAGACCACCCAGGCCTTTCAACTCAGTACCCGGCTTCAGCATGTTCTAGGGCATTTTAGGAAGCAGGTTCAGAGTCTGGATAGACAACTTAGCAGTTGAGAGAACCTGCTCTTCTTCCAGAGGATCCAAATTTGGTTCCCGGCAACCATGTCAAATGGCTCACAACCATCTATAACTCCAGCTTCGGGGTATCTGATGCCCTCTGCTGGCCTCCTGGGGCACCTGCACTCACAGGAACACAGAGGTACACACAGACATAGATATAGTCACATAATTAAAAAATAAATGGAAATGAATCTCAAAAACCAGGTTTAAATGACATTGGTGAACTTTATTATAATGTTCGGTGAAATAACCCACCATGCACAGAGTATCATTAAATCAATCTAGGAATTGCTTTTGACATTCTTTCTGAGATTCAGTTGACAGTGAATGAAGGATGAATTTTTGGACTTTCAGGGCCCCAAACTGGGTTAAGTACACCATAGACCCAGGCTAATTTCCAACCTAGGGACTGTGTACAATCCCCAGACCAGAGACTCTTATCTGGGAAAATAAATTTCATCCCCTAATGTCTCAAACCTTCAAACCATGTCACAGGCACTTGCATTGTCCCCAGACCCCCAGACCATAAAAACACCCATCGTCTCCTCCTTTCCAGCCCCTTATAAGCCACACACCAACTGTGCCTGGGTGCACAGTTTCAAATCCTGCGAAGGAACTGTTGCTTGCTTCCTTGTTCTAATAAAAAGCAGTCTACTCTGTTTGAGGTCAGCCTCGTTTCTCTTGTTTCTCTTCCTTTTTTTTTTTTGAGAAAGAGTCTCCCCATAACCCCAGCTGGCCTGGAACTCACTATGGAGATCCGCCTGCCTCTGCCTCCTGACTGCTGGGGCTGAAGTCCTGCACCACCACGCCCAGCTCTACACTTTCATCTTTACATCACCCTGCCCAATCTGATCTAACAGTGGATAGTAGCAGATATGCAAAGTCTTAAGGCTAGTTGGTACTATCTTTGATTTGACACTAGAATTAGAAAATGAAATGGGCTGATGGCATCCATGTAACTGTATCTTTTGAATCTTATCCCCATCTTTGAATGTCCTTGTAGCCTTCTTCATGTCCACCCAGCTGCCCTCTGGTGATGCCCTGTCTGTCTGAGACCAAGTGCCTCTGTTTCGCACTTCAGGCTTTGCTAATGCTGCTGTGTGAAGGTGCCTGATGTGACTTACCTGGTGCTCATGCACCTGTCACCTGGGGTCAGAGGTCAATGGATAAATGCTATTCCCTCTTCCTCTGAGAGGACAGTGGTGAGTCACAGGTACGAAGGCTCTGGGGTACAAATTTTCAGCTGTAAGACAGCTAAGTTCTGGGAACCATTCAAATAAAGATTTAGATAAATAAAAGCCAAGACACAGCCCTCAAAACCAGGACAGCTTCAGATAGCTCAGCTCTGTAATGGAAAGAGGTAACATGCATTGAAATAAACAGAAGGTACAGAGGTAGGTTAACTGGCACTGCCTGGCTTCCATGTGGTCTGACTAGTTGGCTTCTGTGATTGTCAACCCAGATGCTATGACTGGTCAGGATTCTGTGATATATTATAAAGACATATTCTTAAATTGGTTCTCAGCAACTTCATAAACTAAAGCATTGATAGTATATTATGTATCTTATTTAGGGACTTAAAGTGGAGACACAGTCTCAGATTTAGATCAATTCAACATGACCATATGGGTTGGCAAGATGCCTCAGTTGGTGAAGTACTTACCACACAAGCATGGAGACCTGAGTTTGAGCCCCCATCTTCCAAGTGTGGTGGTTTAAATGAGACTGTGCCCCACATGCATCAAGTATTTGGTCATTTTGGCCCCAGTTGATGGAGGTGTTTTGGGAGGTTTTAGGAGATGCAGCCTTACTGGAGGAAGCACGTCACTGGGCACAGGCTTTGAGAGTTCTTAAGCTTTGCTGGATTTCCTGTCTCTCTCCCTCTCTGTTTCCTGTGCCTGCCTGAAGATGTGATCGCTTGGCTTTCTGCCTGGCTACGTCTGCTGCTGTGCTTCTTGGTCGCTGTGGACTCTTATTCCTGGAACGGAAGCTCAAATAAACTCATCCTTCTATAAGTCCTCTTGTCACAGTGTCTTATCACAATAATGGAAAAGTAACTACTACATCAAGTAAAAAAAAAATGGAGTGTGGTGGCACACGCTGTAATCCCAGCGCTGGGGACAGAAACAAGCAGTTCCTTGGCGCTTGCTGGCCAGCAATCTTATCACAATAATGGAAAAGTAACTACTACATCAAGTAAAAAAAAAAATGGAGTGTGGTGGCACATGCTGTAATTCCAGTGCTGGGGACAGAACCAAGCAGTTTCTTGGAGCTTGCTGGCCAGCAAGCTTAGACTAATCAGTGAGCTCCAGCACAGTTCAAGAGCCTGCCTCAAAACAAGGCGGTCAAACCCCGAGTGTTTTTTGACTTCCATAAGTACACGCACACACACGTACACATGAACATGCACACATATGTATAGACACACACAGAAAATAAATGAATAGCACAAACAGCATGGTTATAGCATATTGTATGCTTGGAATTTACTAGGATTAGATCTTTTGTGTTCTCACAACACCAACAGAAAGCCGGCTAGCTACTTTCCATATGGATAGTATAATTAGTTCAACTGTGATCATCCATCACTCCACAATATTTCGTACATATTATTGTCATGTGGTGCACCTTCAACACATATACTTTTGAGTGTGTGATACCCCAATAAACCTGGGGGATGAAAGGAAGAAACTTTTAAAGTACCAAGGTGTGGGCATCCGTCCTTGGAGCTGCAGCTAACTTAGCCCACCAGTTGCTTCTCCCTGTTCTTTCCCTCTGCCCCTCATTCTTGCCCTTCCGGTTGCCCCCTGACCCACATGCAGACTCCCCATCCAGAAGCCTCTCTCTCAGTCCCTGCTTTTAGGGGAATCTTTACTGTGACCCCAATTGTTTAACCTACTCAAACATTGCTCAGTTAGACTAAACACAAAGCTGGGAACTGCCACTTTCTTTTGGAGGGAGAGAAGAGGGGACATAACAGGTACCCAGGAGCCACTGGCTGCCTGGATATGTTCATGAACAGAAGGTCCACAAACCAACCCTGCTCTTAAGGAAATGAAGCTTGTTAACAATTTGGATACAAATCTCAGGAGCTGGAGGACCATGACTTTAGCAAATGCATATTTAATGACTTAGCAAGATAAGATAATTAGGCAGACTCCATTGAACTATGTGTGTGTGTGTGTGTGTGTGTGTGTGTGTGTGTGCAAAGATTGTCACAACTGTGAGATCAAAGCTCATTTATAGTGTAATTAAATCCCCAGTGCTGGTGCTGCGCAGTTCTTTTTGTTTCATTTTAGTCTTTGACTCAACTTTTGTGAAATGGGTTTAGGGGAAGCCTTCAAAGCAGGTTAGTTGTGAGTGATGTTGCTGTGCATTTTGAAACCCAGATGGGCTTGGGGTGTGTGCTTGTACCCTGGGGCCTTTCCAGCCCTGGCAAGTGAGGCCTGAGAGGGAAGGAAAGGGAACCAGCGGCTCTCTGCTAGTTCTTTACTTTAAAGGCCTTCTTCCTTTAAACTCGAAATGACTTTGGCCATCTTTTGGCTTGAAGTGGCTTACCCCAGAGTGTTGAAGTTTTTGCAGTTCTGCGTGACCCCTGAGAGGGATAGGAGTTGATACTCTGATGTGGTTGTTAATATTTTTTGTTGTTGTTGCTGTTGGTTGTTTTTCGACAGGGTCCCTCTAGTCACAGTCCTCCTGGAAGTCACAATGTGAACCAGGGTGGCCTCAATCTCGCAGAGATCCACCTGCCTCTGCATCCTGAGGGCTGGGATTAAAGGCACTCGCCACCATGGCGGCGGTTGTTAATATTTTAAAATGGAAGTCACTGCAAGTATCAACTAACATCAGCGAGGATTGAGCACTTGAACAGAAAGACAAATACCACAGGTTTTCTCTCATATCTGGAATCTAGGGTGCAACTGGGGCACGTGGGGCAAGGATGGGGGATGTAGGACAAAGGGGAAAATGGAGGACAGGGAACTAGAATAGAGGGGCAGATGTGAGCAAGGCACATTAAAGGCACACAGACACGTCACACTGAAGCCCTGAACTCTGCATAATTTAAAACACGTAAAATATTAGTTAATCTGTTATATGCTGGCCGCTGTGGGTCCAGAGGTCACTGTTAACATCAGAAAAATGTAATAGCCAACATATGTATTGACGTACTGCCTAGTGGGTGCCCAGTATTGCATATGTATTCTTTTCTATTTTTAGATTGTGTGTGTACATGTGTGCATGTACATATCTGTGTACTCATGTGCAGACATGTAGAGAGTATAGAATGGAGCCACCCACAATGGACTGGGTCTTTCTACATCAATTAACAGAATTAAGATAATCTGTTGCAGACATGCCCACAGGCTAACACAGGAATCCAATCTCCACTATCCCTCCTAAAGACTCCCTTTCCAGGTGACTGTGTTAAGGTGACAAGATTAATTTCTCTGTGACCCTAAAACTACAGTAAATTCTATTAGAAGATAGGAGGGAGAGAAAGCACTTTCAAACTAGTGCCGTAGTACAGACTTAGGGGAAGACCACTGCGTGTCTTCAGCCTCCTTCCAAAATCCAAAGTAACCTCGGAGTGTCCGGCTGAGACATCCAACAAATAACGTGTAATGTAGTATAAATTAAATTCTTAGTTAACTATCTTAGTTGTCATGTGCTGGCTTCAAGATGTGGAGGAAATAAAAAAATTCCTTTGCTGAAACTGAAATAAACATGAGTCAGACTCAGTCAAGCAAAAGGAAATGCTGCGTATTATATAACCCAGAGGTGTAGGGGAATCCAAAGATAGGGGAGACATGTTCGACACAAGTCTTGCTTCTTTTCCTCTACCTGCCCCTTCTTCCCTTTTGCTATCTGTAAATCATCCTAGTCCTCCTCCTCCTCCTCCTCCTCCTCGCCTCCTCCCACTCCTCCTCCTCTTCATCCTCATCCTACTCCTCCTCCTCCTGCTCGCCTCCTCCCCCTCCTGCTCGTCACCTCCGCCTCCCCCCCCACCTCACCCTCATCCTAGTCCTCCTCCTCCGCCTCCTCCTCCCCTCCCCTCCCTCCTCTTTCTCCTGCTCCTCCGCCTCTTCATCATCCTCTCATCCTTATAATTCTCCTCCTCCTCCTCGCCTCCTCCCACTCCTCCTCCTCTTCATCCTCATCCTACTCCTCCTCCTCCTGCTCGCCTCCTCCCCCTCCTGCTCGTCACCTCCGCCTCCCCCCCCACCTCACCCTCATCCTAGTCCTCCTCCTCCGCCTCCTCCTCCCCTCCCCTCCCTCCTCTTTCTCCTGCTCCTCCGCCTCTTCATCATCCTCTCATCCTTATAATTCTCCTCCTCCTCCTCGCCTCCTCCCACTCCTCCTCCTCTTCATCCTCATCCTACTCCTCCTCCTCCTGCTCGCCTCCTCCCCCTCCTGCTCGTCACCTCCGCCTCCCCCCCCACCTCACCCTCATCCTAGTCCTCCTCCTCCGCCTCCTCCTCCCCTCCCCTCCCTCCTCTTTCTCCTGCTCCTCCGCCTCTTCATCATCCTCTCATCCTTATAATTCTCCTCCTCCTCCTCGCCTCCTCCCACTCCTCCTCCTCTTCATCCTCATCCTACTCCTCCTCCTCCTGCTCGCCTCCTCCCCCTCCTGCTCGTCACCTCCGCCTCCCCCCCCACCTCACCCTCATCCTAGTCCTCCTCCTCCGCCTCCTCCTCCCCTCCCCTCCCTCCTCTTTCTCCTGCTCCTCCGCCTCTTCATCATCCTCTCATCCTTATAATTCTCCTCCTCCTCCTCTTCATTCTCATCATAGTCCTCCTCTTCCTCCTTTTTCTCCTTCTGTTCTTTCTTTTCTTCCTACCCCTCCTTCCTCCCTCCCTCTCCCCTCCCTCTCCCTCACTCTCTACCTTGATTTAATGCAGCTCTTGGTTCTCCTTACTCACAGCAGTGATCACCTGCAGGTCAAGGCCCACATGATGCTAAGCACTTCTCTACTGGGTCCCAAACAAAGCTACTTTCTCTGTGCTCTCTGTCACAGAAAAGCGTGAGAACCAGAGAGTTTCTTCTGCGCGCACCTGCTTACCCACACATGGAGGGAGAGGGGGAGGGCCGTGCGTGTCAGGGAAGAAATGGAAAGGAAAAGGTCTGCTTAGGCAGAAGAGGGGAAGGAATGACTAACAGCAAATCAAACCACACTTTAAAAAACAGACACAGAGTAGGAGCCAGGTGTGGTGGCACATGCCTGTGATCTCAGTGACGGGGAAAAGAAATATACCCACACATTTAGTGTCACTTTTGTGTGGGTCTAATATTGTTTTATGACTGATTTTATAGAGTAGTCACTTGTAGTGATTTTATACATGCATACTAAAGTTTGAGTTGAAAAAGGAATCAAAACTGAAATGAAGAGAGCTTTACTGAGGAAGGAATGCCACAGTTATCTAGAGGAACATCTGCTTATAACCTAACCACCTACCTCCTAAGGGACCTGCAATAAACTCTGTTAAAAAGTATCTTAATCCCTGCCCTAAACATCTACCTCTGCAAACATGTGTAATGGCCCCAAATGAAGTTCAAATTGTAATAGCCAAAGAAATTTCACTTTGTATAAAGCAACCACTTTAAACTTCAAAGGTAGAAAAACAGACAGCTTCAAGGTCAAGCACCTGAACTTAGCTGCTTCCCCTTAGAAGAGTGCTTTCTTTGGAGCAGCTGACCTTGGTCACCTCCCAGACACTGCGGCTGTGCTTCTGCCTGGCCAAGAAGCCTAAATAACAACAGTAATCAGAAAGTGCCTTACTGTCAAGGTCTCTATATATCCGTTAAGAGGACTAACAGGTGGTCCTGACCCTACTCAGGACCACCTGTCATTACTGTGTGATGAAATTCCTATGGTTTTTGTGGGTTTTGCCTTTATAAGCTAGTTACACCCT
>NW_008345053.1:22100-22581 GCF_000622305.1 Nannospalax galili
CTTGGTTACTATCAGGTTACTTCAGGTTACCATTTTGTGTAAAAAATAATGGAAACTGGGCTGTTTAGAAATCTTGGCAGGTATCTCTCTCTCTCCTGATTTCTCAGAAGCCCAGGTAGCAGCTGGATTTTGGTTTGGTGACATGGAACTTTAGCAGGGGTAATCGAATGCCATACTGAATTCCTTGGTCGCTTTTGATTTACAGCCTGGTGTTTGATGTCCAATGGAAGTGCCTCATCCAAAGCAATGGCCTTCTCTAATTCTTATTTATTTAAATATTTTATTTGTTAGTTTTGTTTTATGTGTATGTGTGTATTGCCTGCGTGTAGGTAAGTGCACCTGTGTCGTGCAATGCCCTTGGAGGTCAGAAGACTCTGTCAGATCCCCTGGGACTGGGGTTACAGAAAGTTGTTAGCTGCCATGTGGGTGCTGGGATTTCAACCTGGGTCTTCTGCAAGAACAGCCAGTGTTCTTAACCGCT
>NW_008345053.1:23468-28099 GCF_000622305.1 Nannospalax galili
TGCCGAAAATCAAACTTGGGTCCTCTGCAAGAGCAGCCAGTGCTCTTAACCACTGAGCCATCTCTCCAGCCCCATAACCTATTTTAATTAAAATTGCTTTTTTTATTTATTTTTGTTTTATGTGTATGAGTATTTTGCCTGCACACATGTATGTGCACCGTTTGTGTGCGATACCCACAAAGGCCTGAAGAGGGCATCAGATTCCCTGGAACTGGAGTTGTGGATGGTTGTTAGTTGCCATTTCAGAAAAACCTGGTCTTCTTCAAGAGCATCCAGTGCTCTCAACCACTCAGCCATCTCTCTATCCCCTTAATTAATTTTGGTGACCAACAGAGGTACTGTTTAGGATTATTTTAGGTAAGAATTTGTCTTCATACCCGGTTCAGTAAAATTTCCCCTCCCCCTTCTTGGGAGACTTGCACCCACACCCTCTGAGGCCCCAGGGCTGACAGACAGACATAAAGCATCCAATTTGGATTTTGCATAGTTTAGATGACATTTGGGAGATTCTTATAGGCTTTTCCTTTTCCATTTTTGAAATGTATGCGCCCCCTCCAGCATTCCCGGGCCCAAATGGCATTGGCTCCACCCCTTTTTCCCAGTGGCCCATGCTTGCCCTGGATCACCTCAGGCTTTTTGGAGGAGCCTTTGGATTGCATTTTTACATTTAAAAATAGCCCATGAGTATCAATTTGAAATTTGAAATTCCAGAGAAATTTTTTATTTATTTTTTTATTTTATGTGTGTGAGTGTATTGCCTGCATGCATGTGAGTGCACCCGTGTCGTGCAATGCCATGGAGGTTAGAAGAGGGCTTTGGGATTCCCCTGGAACTGGAGTTAAGGATGGTTTGTAGCCATCGTGTGGGTGCTGGGAATTGTACCCGGGTCCTCTGCAAGGTAGTCAGTGCTCTTAACCGCTGAGCCATCTCTCCAGTCCCTGAAATTCCAGAGAAACTTTTTAAGACTAGAATTCCATTCAAGGGACATTTACTACGTAAAGGCCATTAGGGGAAACAAGGGAGGGACCTAGTCACAGGAAACACAGAAACACAGAGTTGAGCGGCCCCATACCAGGGATACTAGGTCATCCCAGAGGTGGTCAGGTCTTCAGGGTCATCACACACAAGTGACTCCAATAGATTCATCTAAGTCCATTTGCATGGTAATTGAACAGGTTGACTCAGGGAGTTCCAATGTGACTGTGACAGCTTCCTCGGCTTGCTTACAGAGATCCTCCCATCACCTCTCTGTAACCTGGGCAACAGCAACGGCCAGGAACAGCAGGCCTGCAGGCACACACAGAGCGAGAGAGGACGGGGACATACGGTGCTACACAAGCCTGGAGCCAAGCTCAGAGCCCAGTGCAGGTGCACAGGAGGCTCTTTTCCATGCCCTCAGCCCTCTTCTCCCCCTGGATGTACTTGAGGGGACTGAATAAGAAGAAAACCCAACAGTATACTGTTCCTTTCCACCACGAGCAAATCAAAATCCTCTTGTGTAAATAGCCTCTCCAGGATACAGAGTGCTTTCCCAGGTCCTGGGAGACCATGGAAGGGAAAAAGTTTGTTCAGGGCTCCTAAAGGTTTTACTCAGTATCTTCAGCCAATGTGTGCTTGCTCTGGTGGCTACAAGCCTTCTGGACGTGAGCCATATTCCGCAGACACATGAAGAAAAACAACGGGAACAGCCTAGTACAGGAAACACGGGCAGGGCTGTGGCCTTTGTGTGAAGGGCCTGTGAACATGAGGCTCGTTCCTGGCCTGATACACGTAAAGCTGTTGTTCACTGATTCTTTGAGGTTGTGGGAGCGAGGAGTGGAGCTCTTTCTTCTTTTCTGTTGTCAGTTTTCTAATTTGCCCGTGCAAGGTGGTACTCGGGTTTGGATGTGAAATGTCCCCACAGGCTTACGTATTCGAACACTTGGTTCTCATTGTGCTGTTTTAGGAGCAACTTTTGGCTCTGTGGCCTCGCTGGCCCCTGACATGAGTCACTGGGGGGAGGGCGGTGAAGGCCATGACTACCTCTGGTTCTGGTCAGAGTTCTCTCTGCTTCCTGATCCACCAAATAGGAGTAAGCCGCCCCCACAGAGTCCCAAGTGGTCCGCCCTGATGGACTGTATTCCCTGAAACTGAGAGTCAATGAAGATCCTGCCTCCCTTATGTTTCTGTGTGTTTGGCGCAGGGATTCCTGTGTGTACATGTGTGTGGAGGCCACAGGTCAGTGTTGTGCGCTCTTCCTCAGGAACTATCTGCCTTGCTTTTTGAGGTGAGGTTTCTCCTTGGCTGAGTTGAGTGGCTGCAAACCCCAGGGATCTGCCTGTCTCTTCCCCTTCAACCAGGGTACAACAAGCAGTATGCCCGAGTTATTATATGGGTCATGGGGATCAATCCCAGGTCCCTGTCCTTGTGCACAAAGTACTTTACTGGCTGAACTATCTCCTTAGCTCCTTCAGTTGTTTTTGACAGGTGTTGGGTCATAGCTATAAGTAACTAAAGTAATATTTTCATAGGTGATTATAGCCCTGTTTATTGTCTTTGTATCTTTTAATTACTACTTAAAATAGCTTAATTAGATGAATCAGACCAACTGTTATGGCCCCTGGGACCACTGAGGAACAACCACCAGACTCAGCTCAGATTGGCATAAAAGACTTTATTCCAGCTTGGACTGCAGCCACAGCATTGGATTAGAGAGCTGCAGTGGGGAGGGAGGGAAAGGGGACCTTGTAAAGCTAAAAACCGCAAAAAGGAATCTTGACAAGTTGGCCCCTGAGTAACAGGGTAGAGGGTGATCTCAGGCTACATGTCAAGGTGCCCTAACATAGCAAAACAAGCAAGTTACAGAAGCCAGAACCAGCAGTTAGTCATCTCATAATAATTTTGTTTTCTATGTCTAGAGAGCAAGTGACCATGGCAGCATTCTCCTGGGAGGTAAAGGGAGAAAGGGGTCAGGGCTTCTGAAAATAGTCCTTGAGCTAGAAATACACTAAGGCTAAGCTTCTAAGATGGCCACTTTATCCAAAATGGGGTGAGTTTGGTCAGTACACACCACATAAGGCTATGCTGAATAGCATGTGGAAAACTTGGAAGTCTCAAACATTACAGGCCAGTATGTAAAATGGTAGAATCATGTTGGAAAACAGTTGTGAAGTTGCTTAACACAGGAATGTTGCACGACGCAGGCTTTCTACTCATGTGCGTATACTTAAGATAAATGGAAACTTGTCCGCATGAAAACTCGGCCAGAATGTTCGCAGCCGGTTCCCAATAGACAGAAACTACCCAAATAGCCATCGATGACTAAGAAAGAAAGAGAATACCGCAGTCTGCCACCAGATAGAGGAAGTCTGGAAATAGTATGTTCAGTGAGAGAAGCTGGCCATACATGGCTAAAGGTAGTATGATTTCATTTATAAGAAATGCCTAGGGCTGAGGGGTCCAGCTGAGGGGTGGGGTGCTTGCCTAGGACATATAAGTCCTTGTGTTCAAACTTCAGTCACACAACAGAGGGTAGAGTGGGCAAATCTCTGGAGACAGAATAAAGGTTGCCAAGGGACAGAGAAGGCAATGGCCAGCGACTTCTAATCAGTACAAGGCTTCTTTGAGTGACGGTTCTATTCCTATCTAGCGTGGTGAACCAGTGAGTTGACGAGTTGACAGGGGTTACCCGGAGAATCATGGGTGACTCAAGGCAACTGCAGGATCTGAAAGTCTCACACCAGCATGGATGATGGCTCTCAAGGGCTACGTCGCAGGAGCTCCCTGTACAACACTCAGAAAGCGATTCCGATGAGGAGCCACTGCCTCCTGCTGAGCTTATATAACTGTTCCCTGCTTATATAACCACAAGTTGCAGCCTCCAGGGTCTTACCGGTTTTGTGAGTTTCCAGAGTCAAGTTTCTTGTGGGTTTAAGAGGTCTCCTGAGCCTTCCTCATCCCCCGCCAGGAGGGAAAGTTCCAATCACTACACAAGTCTTCCTTACTAATGAGTCTTCCTTCATTCTTACAAACCCCACAGTTTCATCCTGGCACACAGAAGCCAGGGAACAAAGGGGTTGCTCACTGAGGCAGGTAGCGTATCAGCCTTGAAAGACCTCCATGCTCTTAAATTAGTAGATTAGAGAGCAAATATGTTCTGGGACAAATCCAGTCATTCTCTGGAAACCCTGCCAACTCCTTTAAGCCTGGTTAGATCACGTGCTTTGGTTGTGAGTCACTCAGCAAATATTCTCTGAGGTTTTTCTCTGGGTCAGGCCCTTTGTCCTGGACAAGAGAATTTTTAGGCCAGTCTGACATTTACACAATCTCTACAGCAGTCCAACTATATGAAGCCAGTGAGCAAAGAGAACCAGAAAGAATCAGATCTAGCTTATCACTGCTTGCTGCCTGTCACAGCAAATTCCAGAGTGAGTGCCTCCCCACCAGGACAGGCTGGCCAGTAAAATGTCTCCCTGGTACTTCATAGCATATTTAAATATTTGCTTTTAACTGACATGTCAAGATGGCACTGATCCTGTGTGGTACAATTTAAATATATCCAGTGTATGCAAAGGCTATGTGGAGCTAACCAGCATGTTTATTACTTAATGTGTGTGTGTGTGTGTGTGTGTGTGTGTGTGTGTGTGTTTTAA
>NW_008345053.1:28294-28919 GCF_000622305.1 Nannospalax galili
TCGGTATAGCCGAAATAAATTTGATCTTCTTTGAGGCCTGTGTTTCTATATCAAGAAGGGCTAAACTAATTAGGTGTATAAGTAGGAGAGGTTGACATATTGTGAGGTTTCTAGTACTGTGACTAAATCCTTGAGATGTCACTGTAAAGGGAGGAAGGTCTGTTGTGGCTCGTGGTTTCATAGCTTTCACTCCATGTGTGTTGGCCCTGTGGCTTTGGGCTCATGGTGTCATAGTACACCATGGAAGATGTACAGGTGGAGGCTTGTTCACTTTGAGGCAGTCAGGAAGCGGCGTGGAAGAGGAAGGGGTGGGACCTAACATGTTGCCAATGACCTAACTTCCTCCCACTAGTGTCTGACCTCCTCACACTTTGAAGTAGGAACCATCAGACTGAACCTTCAACACACAGGCTTTGAGACACATTCCAGATTGAACACATAGGACACAGTAGGCATGACATGGTAACTTCTGTAACTCAACCCTTTACTTCAAATCTTAAAAGGCAAAACTCCTCAGGTACAACTCATTATACCCAATATCATCAGAAACCCTTTTACATTCTTTTTATATAAAAGATAAATTTTTAAATATTTTTATTGATTCTTCAAGAATTGCATACAATGT
>NW_008345053.1:29351-31122 GCF_000622305.1 Nannospalax galili
CAGGTTTTCCTCTCAGGGCAATGTTTGCGTTCCCTACCACATCAGCAAGGATGGGGAAGCAGCACTTCTCACAGACGCAGTCAGTGGCCTGACTTCTCCATGCTGAACTCGTTACATATTTTGGTTACAAGACCTCATCAGAGTCCCCTTGTGTTGGTTCACACCTATAACTGCAGTACATGGGAGGCTGGGGCAGGGGTGTGAAAAAAATCGCCATGAGTTCAGGGGCCAGCCCGGTTTACAAAGGAAAGTGGAGACTGACAGTAATGATCCAACTTCATACGAATTTTGGCCAAGGTCTGTTGAGCTCAGTGGTGAAGTGTGAAAACACTGCCCTGCACAAGCATTCCTTTTTCCCGGATCAAGAATTCCACGATTGGAACAGCGGCAGCAGCAATTCCTTCAGCAACACACCACTCATTCTATGTGATGCCCCCCAGCCCAAAGAGGTTCCCTGGTTCCATGTGTAGGAATGACTTCCTCTGTCGCCAAGGCTCACAGGATATTCATAGCTCAGTAGAAAAGACTTGGAAGGGTCTGCATAGAGGGTTTAGCATGAGGATTGGTCTCTCTGGTTTGCCCCTGGTGTGCATTTGGTATGAGGTTTTTTCACCTCCCTGCAAAGGGGACAAAGCCAAGTAAATGATGTACTTAGCAGAGCGGGACCAGGCTTCCTCTCTGCTGCAAGCCCAGAACCCTTGCTTAGGAAAGTTCCGCTTCAAGCACCTACACATACTTGCCTTGCTTATGGGGTAAGTGTTCTAGTTTGCTTCTCCACTGCTGTGATGTAACACTCTGACCAATACCAACTTGGGGAGGAAAGGATATATTTGGCTTACATCTCCCAGGTCACAGTTCATCACTGAGGGAGCCCAAGGTAGGAACTCAGGGCAGGAACCTGGAGGCAGGAGCTGGAGCACAGGCCATGAAGGAACGCTGCTTACTGGCTGTTCCCTCAGTGATGAAACTCTCAGAGTGTTTGGTCACAGCAATAGAGAAGCTAACTAGTGCAGAAATTGGTACCAGAAAGTGGGCTATTGATGTGACAGACCTGGTCCAGTTGTTTGAGGAGGATTGTAGAAGTGTTTGGAATTTTGTGCTGGAAGAGCCATTGAGTTCTTAGAACTTAGTGAGCTGTTGTGGTGGAGCTCAGAACAGTTCTCCTGAAAGAGATATCGATGGAGGTCTGGCTTGTGAAGCTTCAAAGGGAAGCAGAGACCATCAGGGCTGTTTATGTTATATTCTGAATTGAGAATCTGCGGGTTCTGGTCAGCTGGGGCTGAAGAATCAGCTGTGAGTAAGAAGAGACCAGAACCTCAAGTAAAACCTTTGCTTTACTGGGACAATTGATGCTGGTTAGCTGGGGCTGAAAAATCAGCTGTAAGTAATAAGAGACCAGAATCACTGTGGTGGAGTCTTCCGGGAGGTATTTCCTCATGGTCAGCACACAGAGGGGACCTAAGCCTCTGTCTCAAGCTGGAAGCAGGACTTGGTAATGTGTAAGAGTCTCCTGCATGGTTCCAGTGTTGAAAGCGTGAAGGGGTCACAGAAAGCAGCTGAGGCTTGGCACTCTGAGAGGCCAGGAAAGGCCAGAGGTGAAAGTGCCGCTTCAGTTACAGCAAAGACCCCAGAATTGAAGGGGTCATGGAGAGAAACAGGCTTTGCACCCCAAGAGGCAAGAAGACGCCATTGGTGAAGGTGTAGTCTCAGTTTCAGTGGAGATCCCAGCTTTTTGGAGATGCCGGGACCATGGGACGACCACCAAGGACAG
>NW_008345053.1:31302-48644 GCF_000622305.1 Nannospalax galili
AAATTGCCTCCATTGGACTGACCTGTGGCCATGTCTGTGGGGCTTCTTGATTGTTGACATTGGAGGACCCAGCCCACTGTGGGTGGTGCCACCCCCTGCAGGTGGTCCTGTGTTGCATATAAAAGCAGGTTGAGCGCAGACTGGGGGAGTAAACCAGTAAGCTGCATGCCTCCATGGTTTGTGCTCCAGGTTCCTGCTTTGGGCTCCTTGATGAACTGTGACCCAGGAAATATAAGCCAAATAAACCCTTTCCTCCCCAAGTTGGCATTGGTCAGAGCGTTTTGTCACAGCAATTGAAGGCAGACTAGAGTAAGCTAAAGTGTGTGGCTGTATGGTTTCCCTTTCAGGAAGAGTTGGATGCGATTTGGGGAATTCTTTGCCAAGCATTCTCCCTTCAATTTTATTCCTTAGTATTGATCACCAGAGATGTTTCTGCTGTTTCCTGGTTAACTTTTTCATTTCCAGTGCAGTGTAATCTCTCCTACATACATGGCCAACACACGCTTGAACTGAATGGACTTTGGAGTCATGTAGTATCCTCTGTGTCAGATGTTGCCAATGGACACTTCAACATTGGTTAGTAAGAGCACCAAAGTTAGTACTGTGCTTAGTTCTAGGGAACATTTGTTTTGGCTGAGTTTTGCCCGTTTACTTAAATTTAGGTCATAAAAGTAGTTATAACTTAAAAACTACCTCTCTGTTATTTATCTCAGCCTTAAGTAAATTTTTGGAAGGAAATGCATTTCTCTAGCTGTCTGTTACAATTATAGTTCTAATGTAAAAAGAAGCTACTTAAAAACAAACCATTAAGATTTTGTTATAAATTGGAGAAATAGGGTCAAGGGACAGAGCTCAGAGTGCTTGCTTGGCATTCAGGAATTCCTGTTTTCAGTTCCTAGCATGGCACAGACTAGGTGTGGTGGTACATGCCCTCATTCCCAGCACTTTGAAAATGAGGGCTGGAGGATGAGTTCATGGTCATCCTTGGCTACATACTGAGTTTGAGGCTGGCCTAGATTAAGAAAATATTGAAGAAATTCACTTTAGCATCTGTAGCATGTATTTTCAGTTAATGCTTATAAGACTGGCTACAAATCATGCTGTTTTCCAGAAGCTAAAATAAAAACAATGCCGCTTTGAAGTTTAGGACGCATTAAGAAAATGTCTATTTGTAACAGCCAGGGTGAGTCAGTTCTACGGACAACTGACCTGTCACAAAGATGGTCCTCTTTGGAGGTCTCAGCCTTTAGCACATAAGGTAGTTGCTGGGCACAGACCCCTTCACCCAGCATAGCCTTTACCTCCTCAGCATCAGGCAAGCAATCCTGAGAAGTCCTTTATTCTAAAAGAACCAGAAATGAGACTCCCTGGATGGTGGGTAATCTCAGTATATTAAGTAGATTGTAGTTCAAGTTCTCACCTCTATCCTTTGTCGACCAACTGACCCTGGGTAAGCTATTAGCCCTTTAGTTCAGCTTTTAGCCCCTGGGGATCAATGCACTCAAAGTTTCAAGAGTGACATTAGCAACAAACACGTGGAACACTGTCATCACCACACAGGAAGCCCCTCCCTGAGGGGACAGTATTCCCTAGACAGTTTGAAAGGACATAGGCTTGACCATAAAGTGGTGTTTAGATGGTCAACAGCAACAGCCTTTACTTCACTGAAGTCCAGTATGACCTCAGAGTTACCCACTAGAATAGGGAGAAGGGAAATTCGTATAAAGTTCCTTGAATGACATAGTTCCCCTGGGAAGCCAGTGATCATAGTACTCAATATTGTTAAGGAAAATGGGCTAACAGCTAGGAATCAGCTAGTTGTAAAGTGGAGGCTCTTCTGATTAAGTCTCCTCCACTTGACCAAGCCATGATCAGGCAGATTCTGCTTAGCCATGGTCTAGACATAGGTTTTCAGGGTCTGATGCTCAGATTAGACCTGTAACCTCTTTGGTGCTTAAAAATGCAAGTTTAAAAGCCTTATTCTCAGTTTCCCAAGTCAAACTATTAATGGGGGAAGTAACTTTTGGAGGGTACTGCTGGATTTGAACCCAGGCCCTCACCCACACTATGCAGGTGTTCCTTCACTGAGGTACATTTCTGGCATTTAAGACAGGGCCTCTCATAGGTCAGGATGACTTTGAATTTTGATCCTATTTTGGAGTCTTATGTGCAGTGATTACAGGTATAGACTGGCTTTCCAGTGATTCTTTTAAACCAGCCCTCTTGTGATCCTAATGCCCACTGAAGTTTAAGACCCAGCAGTCTTGGAGATTCACAGCTAGCTGTAGACTTTTTACCCTTTTTGACTCTTCTTTTGCTAGAGTTTTGCTCTATTGATCTCTGGTTAAGCTTATAAAACTATTAAGTCTGAGATAATATGTATCCATAAGTCAACATCAGAGTTATACTCTATGAAACATTGCTCCACTCAGACAAGCTAGTGACATTCTTTGCTCAGGTGAGATGCCTCCCTAAGATGAACAATGAGGCGCCCATAGCAGTTAAAGAATTTAGAATCAGATGAGCTTTCAGATGAAGAGCTTGTCCCATGCTGGGAGTATCAGTTTTATTCATAGTTGATTTGGGCAATTCATCTCCATTTCCTGAGAGCCACGAAGGATATAAATAAGCCTCCAACGATGATCATGGTGCCAGAAAGTCCTGCCACCCACAGAGCAGGAGAGCCCATTGGAGGACCTGCAGAATGCAAAGGTAGACTAGTGCAAGATGAACCCAACAGGCTGCTCTGCATCCTGACAGAAGCAGGCAGTCTTTATGGGAAGATACCAATTTCTTTTGAAGGGAACATACATTGACCAGCAAGAAAAAGGAGTAGGGTAAGAAAGTTGCATTGGAATGGAGAAGTGATGATGTCTTAGTATGTAGCCCAAACTGGCCTTGAACTAGCAATCCTCCTGCCTCATCACAGGCATGTACCAGCATTTCTAGCTAGGAAGTAGCTTTGGTGGTTAAGTAGCTACTTAGGCATCTTCCCACTCACCTGAGTCATTACGAAATACGTCTGATGGGTCCTTAGTGGCTTGGAGGAGGATCATGGGGCCCTTGCTAGAAACACTGGTGGTACCGTTCTCAAAATGCAGCTCAGGTTTTCTTCCTGGAGAGATGAGGGTTTGTAATTTGTTCACAGGGAGCAGGAGTAAGGTGCTAAACTAAGAACCAAGTCCCTTAATGCATAGAGCTCTATTAAACGCCTCGTAAAAACCTATTAGTGCAATACAAATTTGAGCGAGTCTGAGGTTTTCTGTTTAACTGTATGAAACTGTTAAACTTCAGTTTCACAAGGATTCAGATGTAGATATGTCGGAGATGATCTCAGCTACCATCCTTTCTTAGAAGGGACCGTCTTGACAATTGCATTCAATGACCTTACATCACAGAGAAGGTTCTGTTCAAGCAGGAAGAATACAGCCATTTTCATCCTATGTGTCAGTTAACAGGGTCCTGAAATGGCAAATCTAATGTTTTGGAAGCGGGATAGTAGACATAATTGGAGTTGGTATTGTGTCTTTCGCAGTGACTGCCATCAAGTTACTATCAGTATTTACGTTCTCATAGGAAACATTTAAGGTTTTAGGAATCATGAATTCAATTCATGAACAAACAGGTGGGAGTGGACCAGGTAGAAACAAACATTTATATGGATCGACACCCCCTCCCCCATTGAAGTTCTGGACCTGACAAGCTCCAGAACATAGGATGCCTAAAGTCTTATTCCACCTGTATACCTTCAGGGCACGTTGCAGATCTGCCTTTAGTTGGGTAGAGACATCTACCTTAGAGAACAAGCCAGATGTGAGGTTGAGCCAGGTGTGGGTCATAGACTGATTTGGCTACTGGTTTAATCCAAGATTGTACAGTTCGAATTATCTGACTATAGTTTATGAGACTGATGTGCTACCGACTGCACTGAGGCATCTAAGCATTTATTGTTTAAAAGATCAGAGATTCTGAAAATTAGCTGGCTCTGTCCTCATGCGTTGGTACTTAGAGAAGACTTAATAAAATTCAGGGAGTTTCAGTCACTTGGCTGAGGCTAAGATGGTTAACAGTGGGACTCAGGATTCAACTAGGTCTGTGCTATACACAGGTCAGGTACTCACGTCTGGCAGGACAGGTTACTGTGCAGAAAGGGGTCCCATCCAGCTGGCAGACAGATGCGCTGCAGTGCAGATATACCTGGGCAATGGGTCAAGGTCACATTGTAGAACCACCATGTCGGACATCTCCCAACCCCACCTCATCTCCCCAGGAAGAAGGCAAGAATGTGATGAGATCATCTTTATGAGCCCAAGTTAACCATCCGGTCACTCCAAAAGAACCAGAGTTCAGAGACCTATCATGTCATTGGTGTCCAGGGAGCTCCTAAGCAGTACCAGTTAGTTCAAAGGGCCATTTAGCTGAGAAAAAAATGATAGGATGTTGGGACAGTCCTACGCTGAGGGTATTTAGAAATCTTGCAAGTGCTCAGGAGGAGACATCATACCTGTCCACTGAGAGTCTGCTCCGCTCTTGTGAGGTCCATGAAGCCAAAGGTGGAGATTTTGAGGCGCTGGTGATGAGACGGAAACAGCCGGCTGGAGGCCTTCTGTACAGGGATCTGTTGGGTTTGGTAGTTATCACCAGCAAATGGGCATCTAAGCCAAGAGACACAGTGGTCAGGGTGGGCTTATTTGAGGGACCCAGGCAGATCCCTGGAGGAACCACATACCCCTTCACCAGGATGGGCCATTGTGGTTGATGGAGGGGATTGGGGCTGGGTGTGGCCCAACACTGCTGTAGCAGCAGCCCTAGGGCAGGGTCTGTTCTGCGGAGGACGGAGACCTCCACATAAATGGGGTCCCGCAGTATCTTCACCAGTGGGTAGTCACCAGCAGCATAGTAAGAGCTGTAGTTTTCATCTGTACAAAGGCAAAGGAGGCCAAGTGGGGCTGGGGAAAATGGCTCCGATGGTCGAGGGTCTTTGGGGTAAACAAGAGACCTGAGCTTGATCCCCAGAAGTCACTTGGAAAGGCTGGGCCTGGAGCCCTGTGCTTGTCTCCTAGTGCTGGGGAGGCAGAGACAGGCACACTCCAAGCCAATGAGAAACAACGCTGTCTTAAACAAGGTGAGAAATGACACCCAAGTCTACCCTTTGACCTCCACACGTGTATGTAACTGACAGTTAAAGTAATACAAGCAGAAGTAGTATCCTGTATGTACTAGGGACGGCCGCAGTCTGCATACCTACATGACTTATACATGTATCATGTTACTGAGTTAGGGTACTGTCACAGGACTTACTTCAGGCCAGATGTGCTGACCAAGGAGGACTTACCCTTGGCAATGTGAAGTTCCAGAGACAGGGGTCCAGGCTGGGGCTTAGGAACTGGTGGAGGGAGAGTCAGAACTTGCATGTTCACTGGGGATGTGTTGCTGAGCACAGAGTAGCTGCAGCGGACTTGGAGCCTGCAGGAGAACAAGATTTTAGCAACAGGGCCACACCAGTCACAGCTTCCATTTGTACACCTCGGGAGCAAGCGCTAGGTGTCACACAAGTTTGTAGACGTGACAGCTGTGGGTCCTTTCTGTGGAGTTACTTTCACTTGTAGGTCACTATGTGAAGAAGCCCATAGGAGCTAGAGAAAACCTAGCTAAGAAGCATGAGACAGGTGACCACTAAGAGGACGCGGCTAGGGAACATATTGCAGGGGAGGGAAGGATGAACATAACTGTCCGACATCTCTGTGGAGCAGACAAGCACAAGCCCAGTGAGGCAGGCTGAGGTCAAGTTTGTGGTGGCAACACAGGCCAACTTTAGCAGTGGTCAACACTGTTGGCAGTCCCAGACAGCCGTCAGATTTGTCTCTTGTGAGCAGCATTCTTCTGTGGGCTCAGTTTACCCTAGGAGTCCTGCTTTATGGAGAAAGGCGGCTTCTGAATCTTAGGGGCAAAGTTCACAGATAACGCTACCTGAAGGTGCTGTCACGGGTTATAGAGCCACGGCCCCATGTTCGCATCTCTCTCATGGCTACCAGCTCGTTCTCATACACTGCCTGGTCTCCAGTGATCTGTATGGATGGTAAAGTGGCCTGTCACTCATCTGTTCACTGGATGCTGCGCCCAGCTTGCCTTGGCCTGGCTCAGTTCCTACACCCCTTATTGCATTCCCTGTGTCCTAAGCAGAGGTGGGAGTTCCCAGCAGTGAATAATCTGGAAAAGTGTGGCTTTGACTTACTGCAAAAGCAAGGACTAGGGAGACACTTTGAGAACTCAGATGAAGTACTCAGTACCCCAATCCCAGCCAGCAGCCCCCTGATGGCTACCCAGAGCCCAGTAGTATAAGGAGCCTGTTCCTCATCTTCCTTCTCTAGAGTGGTAAGATGCTGCTGGATCACTTCAATGTCTGTTAGTTGAATCCAAGAGAGGTGTCCACTCTCAGCGAGGGACTCCTCTGCCTAGAGGCTGTCCTAAACGCCAGGTGGTGGTCAGGACTATCCTCACGACCATGTTATTCAACGTCTCCTGTCTTGATCCCCAGGACATTACTCCCCTTGGCCCAAACCAGAATTGAATCCCCAAGACAGCTCTTCTCACCCGCCTTGTGGTCCCACAGGAAGAAAACGGGAATTGGAACAGGACAGAGGTGGGCGTCACCATCACAGGATCACACCCACTGTCATTCCCAAAGACCAAGCGCAGTGACTCCAAGCGCAGAGGTGGGGAGGTCACGTTCCTCGATACAGCGATGGAGAAGTGGCCTTCTCTGGTGCAATGAGAGGTCACTGGAATATCAGTGGGGTGAGGTCAGGTCATCCTGATGGAGCCGGATGGATCCAAGTCTGATGACTTAGTTCCCACTGAAGGGAGACTCCCCTAGATGACCTGGAGACAGGCTCAACTGGTTGCAGCTAAATCAGGCTCCCAATGGACACCTGTACTCAAGTGTGCCCTCCTCATGAGGCAACCTGACTTCAGCTGTGTTTTTAATTAATACACATAGGAGCACCTGCCTTGTTTTACTTCTTAGAACTCAGATCTCATTGACTGCTTAATGTAGGAGAAAAACTTAAGACCTGTGGAAAAATAGTTGTTTGGGAACAATGTTCTCTCAACAGACTCATTACCAGTCAACCCAGTGGTTGTTCTTTGGAAAAATGAGGAAATTTGTCAATTAGCATGTATCTGCCACCTTGAGTTAATTTCCTGAGGGCCCTGTAGGTTGTTTAATGTTTGGGTTCTGGGATAATACACAGCGAAAAGCTGTAGAACATTCTAGTTCTGAGGCATCATCACATCAGCCTGCAGTTGCTTTTTATCATTTGCTGACTGATCAAAGCTGCCCAACTCTGGCTTCACTAGGAGTCACTGGCACTTTTTTCTCAGATGATTTGAGACAGACACGCACCTGTGTTTCCATAGTAACAGGATCCCATCCCTTCCTCCAAGTTGTAGCAGCAGCCAAGGTCCTCACAGTCTCCTTGTGAGATGGGAGAGGGGGCACATGACAGCCTGTCCCTCGGTGGCACCGAGTCACACAGGTCAGCATGCTGAGTACCTAGAGCCAAGTGTGGGGAGACAGGGTGGCTGTCCAGTGCATCATCTTGTCACAAAGCTTCAGTCTTGAACTCCTGAGCATACAGAGCTTCGGCAGGCCTGTTGGTACTACATGCTGTAGGTTAAAGCTCAGAGACAAGGCTAATGTTAAGTCACCTTCTAAGGGACTCCTGACATGAGTCCCTTCTGAGGGATCCTGTGTAGGAGCTACTCACATGACAACCTTATACTCTTTAGGGGACTTTTCAAGCTTTGGTATGAACACAAGATACCACAGGAACTTCTTTTAACCCAAGACTCCTGCATTAGGTCTGAGCGTACAGGCCGTGACCCGTTTGCTCTGCCTCACCTGCTACATTTGGAGCAGCCAGGTACTCAGAGGGGAGAATTTAAGTTTGAATCTGTTCTGACCCTGAGGTGAGGCTGCAGGGTCTCCAGGTAAGTGGTCAAGTGGCCCCAGGCAGAGACAGCCTCTCTGAAAATTTATTGCTACCTTGAGTTTCTGTGCTTCCCAAGGGTGAGAGACTCCCAATTCCCATCCAATTCTGATTTGAATTCTAACTCTCCAATTCACGGGTGAGGCTGCTTAGACAGGCTCATGGCCAGGAGATTGTGATAGAACCCACAGACTAGCTCAGGATCGGGTGTTAAGGTGCCAAGTTGTAACCACACACAGCCTCAGCCGAATCACCCTGTCAGTTACCCTAAGAGCTGCCAAGGGAGTAGAGGTGAAAGTTCTTACCTGGAAGATCCACAGGACACTTGAGCAGTCTCTTCTTCGTCCCCACCGCAGGCCCAGCCACATCCTCCCCTTCCACTCCGACCACCATGATGTAGTAGAAGCCCTGTGGAGACAGGCACTGGGAATGAGCTGGGCTTGTAGGAGGGGCTTCGGTCCCCCTGACAGCTGGTGTCTACTCACCCACTGAGTGGCATAGCAGCTGTTGTAGGTAGCTTCCAACACCACGGTGCTGCCAGGGCCGTCCGTCAACCAGGTGCCACAGCCAGTGTCATTCTGTAGCCTGTGTGGCAGGCTTTGGTTATCTGGGGGGAAGGGATGCAAAAAGGTTTGCCATCTTGATGACGGGTGCTGGAAAGAGACAACTATCACACCCCCCCACCCCCGCCACTCTAAGAAGTGCTGTCATTAAGAATACAACACCCAGGGCTGGAGAGATGCTCAGCGGTTAAGAGCTCTGGCTTTGATTCCCAGGACCCACAGGGTAGCTAACAACCATCTGTAACTCCAGTTTCGGAGAATTTGACACCCTCTTCTGACGTCCACCACCGGTGCATGACAATGTGCACTTACATACGTGCAAGTAATGCACTCATACACAGAGAGAGACAGAACAAAGCCAGCTGGCCTTAGAAGTTCAACTTTCAGCCATTCATCCTGTGAACAGGGCTGTGGAGTTCACTGATGAAGAAAGGCATAAGCACAGCAAGTTGCAGGGCAGGTAGCTTTGGCCAACATGGGACTTATGGCTGGCTGAGTCCAACTTACCCCAGGCTATTAGCACAGGAGGAGCCTCTGCCTCCTGGCTCAGGTTCACTGTGAACTGGAAACTCCTGTGCCCACAGAGGAGCGTGCCTGGCACCTCCGTCACATTCTGGCTACTTGGAGGAGGAGAGAAGGAGAAGCACAGCAGGATGCCGGGCAGAAGCCACAGAGCTCTCCTGGGAGCCCGGCTGCCCATCTCTGCTGGTTCAAGAGCTGGTATCCGCGAGTTAGGTGATCTCTTTTAAATCCAAGAGGAAGGCCTGGCTTGAGGCGAGCTTGTTTACAACCTGCAGGTGGAGTGCCTTTGAGAGGGGCAATTTCCACCTTCTTCCACCTGGGGTGCAAGCTACAACTGCATCCCATTAACCATTACAGTCCGGGAGCTCTTCAAGCCAGGGAAGATGACATTCTTTCAGTCCACGCAGGGTTCTCGGGCTAGCTCCTTCCAGCTCTTCTTTTACCAACTTGTCTTCAGAAAAGACCCTTTTTAGAACTGCATACTCAGGTGAGGATTCTAGTTGTGCTGGTGGTCGGCTGTGTCAGGAACTAGATAAGCTACTATCCCTCAGAATTGGGGAAGGGCACCTCCTGGCAGCCTTGCTCTTGATGCGTTGGGGGCTTCTATGTCAAGTATATGGCACAGTGCTTGGCCAAGCAGGGAGCACTTAGTCAAGGTTGTTGAGTGAGGGTTGCCTTCTTTGAAGACCCTTGTTCTAAGCCTTCATGGGAAATCACTAGGCAATTGGAGTCTGGCTCACAATTCCAGGATCATTTCCAACTGATTCCTGAGTAAAGTTGATTTAGAACCTTTCCCTGCTCTTCAGAGAGTGGCACCTTGGTTCTCTTTTGACATGTTCGAAAGCCATTGTGAACCAAAGTTCCCAGGGGGAAGAACACCTGTGTCAAAGAATCTATAAGGTCAACGGAGCAGTAAGAACACGGCAATTGTGAAAGTCTAGGCTGTTGCAGATCCAGAGCCAAAGGATCTTGTGCTCTCTGATATCACATCGCCCACCTCTGTCTGAGCTAGCATCCTTGTGAGCTATCAGGCAAAGTCTTTTGGAATGTATTAAAATAGACCACTGCTTTCCAGCAGCTTTAAAAGGTCTGAAACCCACCACAAAGCTGTGCTATGACCCACTGGTTTGCTGTTTCTATGACTGTCCCTCAAGGGTCAGCTTCAGCAGATTTCGCATGCTTGAGGGGTAGGTGATTGTCTGATAGTCAAAGGAGCTCAAGTGTCTCTCATTCAACCATTTCACTTCCTACCAGGGCTTCGGCATAGGATCATGGTGGCCATCTGCAGTATAGCCTCAGCTTGTGGGATCGTGTCCTCTGTGAGGACCTGTGTAAACTTCATGCAGTTTAAAAATCATAAAAGTGGGGCTGGGGCTAGCTCAGTTGGTAGAGTGCTTGCCTAACAGGCACAGGGCCCTGGGTTTGATTGCTTGTACTACCGAAACTGGAGCGTCCTGCATGTCTGTAATCCCAGCACTCAGGAAGTAGAAGCCAGAGTGCAGGGTCCTCCTCGTGTGTCAAGTTGAAGGCTAGCCTAGGCTATGTGAAAACACCCCTTAGTTGCTGAGGAATGCTAGAGGATTGCGTGAGCCCACCTGTAATTAGCGGAAAGAAGTGAGACGGCTGTTCTCATCGTGGTGCAGGACCCTGTCACTCCTAAGAGGGCAAACATTGTACTGGAAACATGTCTGTGAGTGTTCTTTGTAACAAGCAGGATGAAGTGTCATCCAGAGTCAATTGCGGGTGGCAGGTTCAGCCACTGGCCTCTTCCAAGGCCTCGCCCTCTGTGCAGGCTCACAAGTCCAGCTGCCGTGCGCTCCCGTGCTGGGTGCAGCTTTCCTTCGGCTCTGGTTTTGTCTGGTCTTGCTTCATCTCTTCCTCTTGCAGTGGCCACCTGGAGAGGGAATCCTCCTCTGCTTCAGCCAGGAGGCCAGCTGCTTACCTCTTTGTTTCTAAAGGAATGTCAAGATATGTTGTAAGACACAAGACCCCCATTCTGCAATGGCAAATTCAAGAGACTAGGGAAAGTGAAATGTATTTTTTAATATCATACTGCAGAAAGAGATGCCAGCACAGAAAGGGGCGGAAATGATTTGCTTGTTGGTTTGGCTTTTGAAAGTTCCTGATAAGGAGAAATTCCTGCCCCCTTTTCCTATGGGTTAGTACTTCTGAGAGTTGAACTCTTCTCTCTCCTCTAGCATAGACCCCCTTCCCAATTCTCATCCTATTGGTTCAGGAAGCAAAACACTGCCTAATTAGTATTCTGGGACTTGGGATTGCCCCAGCACCAAATCCTTATAAGTGAGGGCATATCCTAATGTAACCACAGGGACCAGGAATATGGAAGGGAACCAGGGAGGTAAAGGGAAAGACGGAACCTAGGAGAAAGATGTTACTAAGGGAGAAATATGTAAAATATGTAAAAAGGGGGTAGCTAACAGACTGCTTTTAACTTTCTAAATCTCAAGAGTTCTAAGACAAACTGATTCCAGCCACAGCCACAGGCTGGGGGACAGGGTGCATAATACCTCTTGCTTCCCTGTGACTGTTCTATTTATAATTTTTTATGTGTGTGAATATGTTGCCTGCTTGTATGTAAGAGCACCCATGTCATGCAGTGCCCATGGAGATCAGAAGAGGGAGTTGAATCCCCTGGAACTGGAGTTAGGGATGGTTGCTAACTACCATGTGGGTGTTAAAAACTGAACCCAGGTCCTCTGCAAGGGCAGCCAGTGCTCTTAACCAGGAGTCATCTCTCCAGCTCTCTGACTCTTTGATGAGCCCTGAACATACTGAAAATGGACCACAGTATCTTTTTTTTTGGGGGGGTCTCCCTGTAGCCCCAGCTGGCCTGGATTCCCTATGGAGACCAGGATGGCCTCGAACTCACAGAGATCTGCCTGCCTTTACCTCCCGAGTGAGTGCTGGGATTAAAGGCGTGCACCACCACGCCTGGCCCTAGTTTCTATTTCTAACATATATTCATCACGTTCTCTTGCTTTCTCACATACATACCTATGAACACACACGTACATACACTCTCAATAGAAGAGATTAAGAAATAAGTTGCTAAAGAAAGGAGCTAACATTCAGGACTTTGGGGTGAGGATTTATTGCTAGGGTGGTTGCAACACATGCCCCATCTGTAATTATGCTCATCTACTTAAGGATCGATCCTGCCCCTCAGAATGGGTGGACATGCTAATTTGCAGGTAACAGTAAGTTCTGAGGACTGTAAACTAGTTGGCTCTCCTAACATCGCTGTGTTGTCCTAAAAGCACACAATGGCCATGGCTTCTAATTCCAACTTTTCAAACACTAAGAGGATGGGCAATGCTCGAGATTTCAGGCAATGCACAGGACGGCTTCTGTAGACACGGTGAGTGGGCAGTCAGCCTGGCGCCTGCTCACTTACTATTTCTGCAAGCCTGTGGTAAATTCCTCCTCCGCTCAAGTGCAAGACACGAGGGCAGATGCAGCAAGGTTGATAACCAGAAGATTGGCAGCTGGGTAGGCCTGTGATTGATAAGCACGACTGCACCCTGGATAGGCCTTGCAAATTGTAGGTGACAACAGATGATTTCATTCCCCAAAGAATTAGGAACCCTATTCAAAATACCATGAAGCAGATTTCTCCATGGAATTGTGGGTTGAGATGAGAGCCCATTGCCCCAAGTACAAAGGCTGCTCAATCCGAAAGAAGGCAACATAGACCCATGTTATTTAATATGCCAAATGACAAGGGCGTGTCTCTGTATGTGTGCCTGTGATACATTTTGAAAGTTACTCCTACATTGGCTTGATAAGGCTTCCCTAACTAGGACGACTCCTAGGGTACTCAGGACAACAGTTTATTCTGTAGTGGTAGAGAACAGGCCCTAGAGCTCAGGTTCTGCCGGGCCCCGCCCCCACTGAACTTGCAGGTGGAGATTGCTTCCTCTCTTCCAGCTGCTTCCTGTGACGAGCAGCCCTTGGCAGTCGTTCCTAGTAGACATACTGCCCCAGTCCTCTGTCTCACATGCCACACTACTCACATGTCTTTATATGACATCCTCCATCTGCACCTGTCTGGCTCCAAATGGCTTTTTTTTTTTAATGCGAACACTGGTTATATTAGATTAAAGCCTATCATAATGACTTCATTTTTTTGTTTGATAACTTATTGTTATGGACCCCGGGAATACTGAGGAAAGACCACCAGACTCAGTTCAGATCGGCATAAAAGACTTTATTCACGCTAGCTTGCACTGCAGTCACAGCATCAGATTAGAGTGCTGCAGTGGGGAGAGGGAGGGAAAGGGGACATTTTAAAGCTAAAAACCGCAAAAAGGAATGTTGACAAGGTGGTCCCCGAATAACAGGGTAGAGGGTGATCTCAGGCTACATGTCAAGGTGCTCTAACATAGCAAAATAAGCAAGTTACAGAAGCCAGAATCAGCAGTTAGTCATCTCATAATAATTTTGTTTTCTATGTCTAGAGAGCAAGTGACCACGGCAGCATTCTCCTGGGAGGTAAAGGGAGAAAGGAGTCAGGGTTTCTGAAAACAATCCTTGAGCTAGAAATACACTATGGCTAAGCTTCTAAGATGGCCACTTTATCCAAAATGGGGTCAGTTTGGACAGTTCATTATAAATACCCTATTTCCAGATAAGGTTGTGTTTGGGGGAGCAGGGATCTAGGACTTCAGTGCATCTTCATGGAGGCGTGAAGAGTCAGTTCAGTCTACAACATCAGCCATGCTAATCTTTGGATGGATTTTTTTCATCAGCCAAGCTAATCTTTGTTTGGACTGGATTTTTTTTTTCCTTTAGATGAAAAATGAAACGAAAAACCTAATGTATGTTTCCCAGTTAAAATTACTTTTAAAAATCCCTGATCTTTGCTGTGAAGAGAATTTCCAATTCATTTATTCTTTGAGGGATTAGTTTTGTGCCCGATGAATGAGTAGGCTGGGATTAATGTTGGTACCAATGCCTGTATGGTTCAGAGACGGGGAGCCTGTGCACTGAGATAGTTCAAGGGCATTTGCGGGGAAAGGTGTCCACAGCCTTATGCTGATAACTATTGCATTCTTGCACAGTTGCTCCAATCTAGGAAGTGGGATGGTAATTCACCA
Organism: Nannospalax galili; assembly: GCF_000622305.1. NCBI lineage: Eukaryota > Metazoa > Chordata > Mammalia > Rodentia > Spalacidae > Nannospalax > Nannospalax galili. Next base: position 45,496 of record NW_008345053.1, read on the forward strand.
AGGTGTCAAGTCTCATGACATTTTACCTATCACGTGTCTTTCATCCTGACCCATCTTGATTTCAAGATGTGCCTATTCCAGGCTAGCTGTGGCCTTGCTTGTCTGACCACATGCCTTTGTGTGCATTCCTCATTGTGGCCCCCTCATCTCTGTTGGGTCCCCCCGCCCCTACCCAGGTTCTGGGAGTTCCCTATCTGTGATCACAGCATCAGGATCACCTGGGACTTGTTAGAAAAGCTAATTATGGCCCTTCATGCCAGATGGCTTGAATGGAAACAGGAGGGTGAGGTGGGGTGGAACTTGGTGGTCCTGTGTAGGGAACTTCCAGGTGATCTGGCTCCCAGCCTGCGTGGAATGAACCGCTGCTGAGAGCCGCCTCTAGGGCTGAGCTTTCTGTAAGCCTCAAGGTGGAGCACCAGCCAGTTTCCCACGTGGATCCAGCTGTGCTGGGCCTGCTGTCCAGCTCTGTGACTGTGCCTCTTTCCCTTCCAGACTTAAGGTATTTGAAAGAGGATCAGGTTCTCCTTTTTAGCCCACATTGCTTACCTGGTATGCTCAGACAACACTGGTTAAGTGAGTTGAACCCTGGATTTTTTTTTTTTTAATTTTAGGCTTTTTTAAATTTCTCAAAAAGTCATTAAAGGTCAGGTGTGGTGGCACACTCCTTTAATCCTAGCACTCAGGAGGTAGAATCGGGTGAATTTCTGTGAGATGGAGGCCAGGAGGTGAATTTCTGTGAATTCCAGGCCAGCAGGGGCTACAAGGAGACATTGTCTCAAAAGCTCAAAACAAACAAAAAACTGATTTAAAAAAAATCAATTTAGAGTTGGGGGTATAGCTCAGTTAATAGAGTACTTGCTTAGCATGTATGAAGCCCTACGTTTCTCTCTAGCAATGCATAAACTGTATGTGGTGACACCCATGTTTTTCCAGGACTCCAGAGGTAGAGAGGATCATAAGTTCCAGGTCATCTTCACCAATGTAGAGAGTTGGATACCAGCCTGGGCTACTTGAGACCCTGTCTCAAAAACAAAGTACATACAAAACAAAGAAAACAATCCTGTCTTTGTAGCTGCCACACTTGATAAGGACATGCTGTGTGCTGTGTGATCCTGAAGTGGACACCCAGAGCACACACAGACGCCATGATCTTGTTCACATGTTTTTCCAATTAGCCCATCTCATCAGAGCTTTCTGTCTCTGCACGGGAACCTCGTGAAGCTGGCCCAGGACACAAGGATTCTGGTGATTTTTCAATCTTCTTGGAATGGCTGTAAGTCTTTCTATGACCTGAGTTCAGGATAACCTAGCTTCATTGTTTCATCTGTTACACTGTAGAAGAGCTTCTAACTGTGTGTCATATGTCTACACTGGCCTGTTTCAAATGCCTCAGTTCTGCTCTGTCTCTAGAACAGAGACTTTTGGCCCAGGACACAAGGATTCTGGTGATTTTTCAATCTTCTTGGAATGGCTGTAAGTCTTTCTATGACCTGAGTTCAGGATAACCTAGCTTCATTGTTTCATCTGTTACACTGTAGAAGAGCTTCTAACTGTGTGTCATATGTCTACACTGGCCTGTTTCAAATGCCTCAGTTCTGCTCTGTCTCTAGAACAGAGACTTTTCTCCCCCCACCCCAACTATCCCATAATAAACCAAACCTTAACCAGATTTGAATTGTTCTCCGGTTCTCCCATCATCCCATTATCAATGGAAAACTTTATTGTCTCTGTAAACACAAAAATTTGTTACAGTAACTGTTTAGACCTGGGGTTGATTTACCGTCCCAGTTTCTGTGTTGTGTGTGACTATCTCCTTCACTTTATTTTTCTCTATTTTCCTTCTGACTGTGCCCTTTAACAGACTACTCAGTGAGGGCTTGGGATGCCAAACCCTTGTGGCTTTTAAATGTCTGAAAATGTCTGTGTCCTTTTCCATTTGGTTGGCACCTCGACCAGGTACCACCCCATTCACAGCTTTTCTTCCACGGTTTCAGCACAATGCTTAGTTTTCAGCATACACTGTCACTGCAGATGACTTTGCCTTGGGGTCTCATGGACCTCATTGTTAACAACTGTCTTTCTTTCCAGGAGTTTGGGTTGTGGTGCTGAGGATTGGGAAGGTATTGAAATCTTTTCTGCACTCAGAAAGGGATTTACTCTCACATTTAGGTGCATATATTTAGATACTTATCTGACCTGGCACAAGTTAAACAGTTTCAAGCAGAGTCCTCCTTGAGTCTAGAAAGTTCTCAGCTATATTTTGTTGAGGGATCATCTGCCCTCTTCGGTATTCTGGAAGCTCTCTTAGTTATTTAAATGGTCTCCATCCATGTGTTAGAAGAGAACTGGTTTTGCAAAGCCTATCTCATATTTGATACTATTCTTTTAAGATTTATTTTTATTTTTTATTTATGTTGTATATGTGTCTGTGTGTGGGTATGTGCACATGAGTACAGGTGCCTCTGTGGGGAGGCCAGAAGAGGGCATCAGATCCCCTGGAGTTACAGGTGGTTGTAAGCTGCCTAAAGTGGGTGCTGGGAACCAAACTTGGTCCTCTGTAAGAGCACAGGTGCTTTTATCCACTGAGCCGTCTCTCCAGCCTCACACTTTTGCTAACCATTCTTACCATCCCTCTGTGTTTTTATTTACTTCTGCGTGGGGATAAAACCTCCTGTTATCTTCAAGTTGAGATCCAGTTCCTGGGGCTGGAGATATGATAGGCTCAGCAGTTTAGAGTACTTAACTGCTCTTTAGAAGGCCAGAGTTCATGTATAGAATGGCCTGTCATGTCCAGCAAACACTGCATCACTGTGGATATCTTCTGCTCCCTATGGCTCTTGCACCCCCTGGGTCTCTGTGACTTACAACAGGTTCTTTGAGTGTAGGATCTGCTCTTTGTAACTCAGTGCCTTCAACAAAACAAGGCCTCAACAAGTGTTCCTGGAACAAGTGGATGATGTTGCAGGAATTAAGTTCAGTTATAAGAGAAATAGATCACAAAGGCCTGCCCTGCAGCCCGTATAGAGTCCTAGACACCTGGCATTAGAAGACTTTCCCCCTTCCTTCCTTCCATCCCTCCTTCCCTCCTCCCTCCCTCCCTTCCTTCCTTCCTCCCTTCCCCCCTCCTCCCCTCCCTCCTTCCCCCCTTC
>NW_008345053.1:48663-77724 GCF_000622305.1 Nannospalax galili
TCCCCCTTGTCTACAGCCTTACCTCAAATGGAACTAGTTAAATAATTTCACCAGAGCATATTTACAAATATAAGAAACATGTAGTAGAAATGAGAAGTTGCTGCGTTCACATCCCTCTACGAAAATATCAGGATTTTTTGGATAAGATATATTCTTTAAAGATTTATTTATTTTTATGTGTATGTGTATGCCTTCATGAATTTATGTGTACCACGTGTGTGCAAGAGGCTGCAGATGCCAAAAGAGAGTGTTGTGCCCTGGAGTTACAGGTAGTTGTGAGCTGCCATGTAGGTGCTGGGACCCAAATCCAGGTCCTCTGCAAGAGTAGCAAGTGCTCTTAACCAGTGAGCTGACTCTTCAGCCCCTTGTTAAGATAGTTTTTAATCAGTATAAAGACCAAGAGTCATGCAGTATAGTCAATGTTTTGGAAATGAATCACATTTATTCCATAATATGTATAACCAAATAACTTTCTCCAAGCCTCTTCTCTCAATTATTTCTAAGATAATCCATCATCAATCTGTCTATCATCTATCCATCTATCATCTATTTATCATCTATCAATGATATATCCATCTATGGTCTATCTATCATCTGTCATCTCTCTATGATCTTTCTATCATCTGTCTATCATCTATCATCTATCAACCATTTGTCTACCATCTATTATCTATTATCTATGCATTAACCATATATCTATTTATCATCTATCACCTATCTATCATCTGTATATCTCTCCATGGACACACTCTCTACCACATACTGTGTTTGGTTGGTGGATAGAACAATGAGTAGGAGACATTTGCCTCATGGATTTTCTCTGAGCAGTCAATAATCACTCAATATTCCCCATGCCTAGCTCCATATCTAGCTAGCCACGGATCCTTAATGCAATAATAAATGAAATGAATGAATGACATTGCAAGGAGCTTCATATGTCCAAGCCTTTCACACAGGAACCGGTGGCAGCCCCTTCCATCTGGATGTGGGCGGCTGTCAGCACCTTCCCCCTTTGCTGCCTCTCATGCATCCTAACTGTCTTTCTTTGGTTCATCAGGGAAGTGACTGGTTAAACATCAAAGCCACAGACACGATCAAAAGTTTTTTTTTTCCTTTTAATTTTAGTAAACTGGGGGGTGGGGTGGGGGCAGTTGGGATTGAGTACAGTGGCCTCAGAAACCACAAGAGAGCATTGGATACCCTGGAACTGTAGTTGCAGGTGGCTGTGAGTAGCCTGATGACATGGGTGCTGGGAACTGAATTCCTGCCCTCTGCAAGAGCAGGGTTGCTTTTTAATTTTTTTAAAAATAAGCTTCAAATCCCTAGTCTTATAAAGCCACCAGAATTACTCAGTGTTGATAAGATATAAAGTGAGGAACCCCCAAGTTCAGCATACATGTACCTACAGCTGGTTCTTATGCTAAAATCTGGTCTCAGAGGACTTTCCAAATTAAAGTCTTCCCTGGGAGCTGATGTGGACCTCCTCTGCACTCTTTTGGTGAAGTATCCTGTTGGAGACCACTGCCCTGGTTGAACTTTGCAAAAAGCATGCTTAACCACATGTGCAAAGTCGTCAGTAGCCAAGATTGTCTATTGTCAGAGCCAGATAGGCATGGATGCAGTGCAGAGTTCTGAAGTGTGGTGTCCCTTGTGTTTATGTTTAGATAAAAAAATAATACAATTATATTATATGAAAATTTCAAAAATTCAATAAAATATTTTAATTGCAAAAAATAACTATGTCTTATTTACACTGTTGTGTGAACATCTGCTCTGTGCCTTACAAACAGGCCACACTTTGTTGCTAATCATTTCCTGAGCTCCTACAGAGAAATGACCGTTGATCTGCATGGCCTTTTTTCCTGAATACTTGCTTAGAGCTCCCCATCCCTGGGAAAAAACCTTGAGAGTTAGAGACTCGGTGCTCTTTGTTCTACTAAGGAACAGGGAGCCTCCTGGTCCCCAGCTTTCTTCAATATTAAATTGTCTGTGTGTGATATTTTATGATTAGCTACTGCACTGTCCCTCTTTGTGTCCACCACTACCCAATCATTCAAGATGTAGCAGAATACAACCTATACCCCCTCCCTCCCTTCTGTACAAACTTAAACAATTGCATGTAAGCCCCCAGAAAGGTTAGAAGTTGTTGCAAGGACAAATTTACGTAACAGCTGGAGAGAAACCTCTCGTGGATCTGAGATGGGAACTGGCCATGGCATTGGGTAATAAATGAATCCAAACTGTGAGAACCTGGGATCATGCTTATTAGAGTCCCTCACACTGTCACTACTGAGAACAGAGATCTGGCAGGGATTTACCACAGAGTATATTAAAAATACCATTAGTGAAAAATTAATATTGCAAAACATTTTAGAAAGGCTGAAGCAATCATCTACTTTAATAACAGAGAACAGTTCTCATAAGTGTCCTTTATCTTTTGTTTTTTCTGAAGCAGAAAATGAGGAACAGGCCAGGATGATCAGATCTCACCCTTTCTTCCCCGATTGCAAACTGACGCTGTGAATCATTTCATTTCATTTCTTAAATTGGGTTGGGCTGTCATGTGATGCACCTTGCATTTCTCTGCATTTAAGGAGACAGAAGACTCCTGTCCTTTGGAGGTTAAAGAACTACTGTTTTTGGTTTACGTGCATGTGTGTGAGGGAACATGCACATATATGCATGTGTGCACACAGAAGCCAGATGTCAACCTTAGCTGTCACCCTCAGGCCCTGCTCTGGTTTGGTTTCTGCTGTGATATAGAGAAAGCATTAGAAGCAAACACAATTAAAAGTGTAGCTGTAGAGACAAAGGGGCTGCTGTGACCTCACATTCCACCTACATGCTAAGACCTTTCTCTGAAGCTATTAAGAATTCAATTTGGTCAGAAATTCCAAGTATTTTTTCCCAAGCCATCACGCTCACTGCTCACGCGTCCCTGCTCCATCTGGAGTGCTCTTCCTTTACTAAATGATGTGGCAAATTGATACTTCTGCAACGGCACAAAAGGAAAAAAAACTAACTTGTTTTTGATTTATGCACTGTATTTTCATGCTCTGGGGCATACATAATTTAGTAGTGGCTGTAAACGAAGGAGAAAGCATTCAGAATCCTGTGGGGATTGAGTAACACCATTGGGTTGAATGCTATTTATATGACTTTGGAAATGACTGATTTACCAAACTGTCCGTATTTCTAGCAGAGGTTATTTATATAGTGGTGTATAAGTGACCCTAAGCTGACCCTAAGTTCAGCTCTGAGGGTATAGGGCTGATGGGTACTTGTTTATGTGTCTAAGTACTATATGGCTAAATGACATCCCTCTACAGTGTCCCAAAGCAGGCAGAGGTCATTTTAACAGTTCATGTTCCTGAGCTCTAAGACTGAGGAGATTTGGGTTGGTTATAGCTTCAACAATGTTGGGTTTCTTGCCCATGGTGGACAAGTAAACTTTGACCTAGTCCATTTTGAGTTGCTGAACACACTTCAGAACAATTCATGTATGTGTTGATGTCTTTCTTTAGAGCTGTAAAGAATCCCATTTGGTCAAAATATCCAAGTTTTTCCTCAAGTCATGAGACAATCAATCATCTGTGCACAATTTATTCATGCTTGGCCTCCCCCATCCCACCAAGGTTGGCATTTAAAAGTTGTCAACTGACTTAGTTCATTTTGAGTTGCCATAAAAAATACCTAAGGTTGGATAATTCATAAAGAAAATAGGTTTCCTATGTCTGTCACATCCCTAGACAAACATAATTTCTTACAGTATGCTATGTACCCTTATATTTATAAACAAGTATATTTCTCACCACTCATCAAAGAAGCTTCATATATATATATATATGTAAGTTTTTTAAGAAGAATCATTTCATTACAGCTTGTCAAATGAGGAGAATAAGCATCCAAGAGATACTCAGCCCTAAGTGGCACATCTACACTGGAACCTCTACACCTAAGGCTCATGGAACATAGTGGAACAGGGGGTAGAGAGAGAGCTAAGGGATCTTTCAGCCCTGACCAGTGAGGCTTCCTCATGCAACAGATGGTGATTAACATGGAAAGTGACAACTGGCCAAGATATAGAGAATGAGAGATTGCAGAGTGCATGTCCCTGGATAGGACTCCTATATTAAACCCCTGTCAACCGAGGCTCAGGGACCATTGCAGAAGTGGGGTAGGAAAGACTGTAAGAACCATGGCTGGTGGATGACCACAAGGAAACACTTTCTCTGGTGGCTGGGAACTTGCTCATAGGAACTTACAGCAAAGGTAACAGCATGCTCAAGACCCATGCAAGCTCAAACCAGACAAAAAACCAACATAGAGGCAGAGAGATGGGTAAGTAGCCCCAACCTTAGCTGACGAACTATTGGAAGGTCCTCACTGATGGGTGAGGGAGAGTTAGTCTTCTTTAAGGGAGTGATGCTAGGTAGGCTGACCAGGCTCCAGTGGATGAACTCATACTAAGGGACAACTGGGGACACAAACTTGGCTCAACAGATCTTTTAACATATATAACAGAATGCATGAAGTCCAGAGGTGGGGCTATTGGGGGTGCAGATAGGGAAGTAGGTCTAACTATGGTTAAGACATATGAAATGCACAAAAATTCAATTAAAAAGGAAGGAGAAAAGAAAAGGGATTTACTTAGCTCACAGTTCTGGAGGCCCAATGGCACAGGACCAGCACTGGTTTCTGAGAAAGGTCTCACAGCAAAGGTGTGACAGTAAGTGGGGAAGCCAGACAGTAGGCCCAGGAAGCTGACATGCCAGACATTCCACACTCAGGATAACTGATAGAGTCCAGAGAGACCCAGTCCAGGTATGAAAGACCCACCCTAGTCCCCTGAGACAGACATCAATCTCTTCATGTTGGTGAGTTGCCTCAATACCCCAAGACGTCTTTTAGGCCCCATGTATTAGATATTTTTCTGTTGCTGTGATAAAACACCATGACCAAGGCAGCTTATACAACGAGTTCATTTGGCTTATGGTTCCAGAGGTATAGCAGGAGGCAACCAGAGCAGACAGCTGGGCACTCACATCTTCAAGTAGGCAAAAGAAACAGAGACAGACTGGAAATGGGTAAGCTATATACTCTCCAAGCCCTCCCCCAGTGACATGCTTCCTCCAGCATGGCCACACCTTCTAAAGGTTCCATGACCCTCTCCAAAGGGCACCACAAACTAGGGTCCAAGTGTCCAAACTCTTGGAGCCTGTGGGGGACATTCTCATTCAATCCAGCACACCCTGCCACCTCTTAACACTGCTATTTGGGGACCAAACTTCAACACGTTGGTACCACAGCATTGACTAATGTGTTGTTAAATAAATAATGGGCTGTGTGGCTCTGCATCTCCTTTCTAGGTCTCTGTTTTCTCAGTTGTGAAATAAAAGCTCCCTTGTAGATCAACACTAAAGTCCCCAAACTGCTGAAAATCCTAGGACACCAGACTTGAGGGATATTAACTTACATAATTATCATTTGCCTCATTCTGAGAGATGTGTTAGCTGTGGCTTGAAATGAATTTTAAAATGAATTTTTGTCCATGGTGAAAAGTCTGACCAAGACAACGTCAATAAAATTTTCAATAGATACTTATGAATTGTTTGGGCATGAGATGATAGCAATGAAATCAAACACTTATGTTAATGGTTATTCCATTTTTACTTTAGTTGTGTACATATGTGTGTGTGCATATATGAGTATGTGGGATGGTGTGCATGTGGATGTCAGAGGACAGTGTGCAGGAGTCGCTTCTCTCCTTTAACCACATGGGTCCCAGGAATCGAACTCAGGTCTTGGCAGTAAGTGCTGCACCTGCTGATCCAGCTCCATGGTCCAGAAATAAAATATTAATATAAGATGTTATTTTTGGTGAAATGTGGAAGTTAAAACTCAATGCCTTGGTTTGTTCAACTTTAATTTTAAAATTTAAACAAGTAGGTGACTTTAACATTAAGAGTTTCTCAGCTAAGATAAAGGAAATGACACAGGCTTGGCCCACATAAGTCATAAGAAACCCAGAGCAAGTCTGCTGGTATATGCAAGATGTGGGCTTAGTATGACTGAGTTTATCTTGTATGTTCTGGAACACCTTCTGGAGATCACGTGTGATCTTCCCTCCACTAGAAGAGCTGGAAAAGTTCCTCAGAACTTCATAGAGGAGCTGAGTGTCCATCTTCAAGGCTGGGTGTTGGTCTCCTGGGGAAAATCCTGAAGAAGAATGTGAATTCTTCATCCACAAATTAGCTTGTTTTAGAAGGATGGGGTAGGATAACAGGCCTGCTGGTAAATACAGAGGTGGCCAGGTAGTAGTCCTTGTTATCCATGAGGGACTAGTTCCACAGTCCCCTCAGATAGCCAGATCTGCAGAGGCTCAAGTTCCTTATAAAATGGTACATGCAGTCTTTGTACAGAATCTGTGCACATCATCTGAGATACCTTCAATCAGCCCTGGATTATGTGTAATCATACTACAACGAATATAGCTGTTATGCTCTGTCACTTAGGGAATAATGACAAAAAAATCTGTATATTTTAGCACACACAAATTGTTATTGAAATAGTTTGACCCACAAAGTAGAATTTCAAACATGGACTCCATGATCAGGATGGCCACTGTGCAGTCAGACCTTTGAGGACTTGGAACCCATGGATAAAGAGGGCTGCTATGTGCCAAGACCTTTGGTGTACATGAAACCCATGAGGAGGTCTGGCTGTGTACACAGACCCTTTTGATTTTTCCTGTTTCAAAGAGAAAATCTGGGGGCTGAGAGATGACTCAGTCGGTAAAGTGCTTGTGATATAAGCATGAGGACTTGAGTTCAATCCCCAGGACCATGTGACATAATGGTATCCACTTGGAATCCCAGGGCTGGGGAGGTAGAGACAGGATGATTCCCGGGGCTTGCTGGCTAAGCAGCCCAGCCTAGTCATAAAACTGCAGGCCAGTGAGACCCTGACTCAGAAACATGGTTGTCTGAAGAATGATGCCTGAAGTTGTCCTCTGGCCTGCACGTGCGTGCGCGCGCACACACACACACACACAGAGACAGAGAGACAGGAGAAACAGAGAGACACATAGAGACAGAGAGGAAGAGAGAGACAGAAGAATAATCAGCAAGGGAATCATACAAAAGGCCACAGGTCCCCCGAGGGGTGGTTGTACGTGTTTATACAAAGATCTGAACACTAAATTTATGCATTTGTGGGCACACTGGATTATATTAGCATTAAAGGGATATCCAGCCCCTGCTTCAGAGTACCACACAAGATAGGCATCTACTCATGAGCATCTACTTGAATCCTCACGTGCATCACTGAGATCAAAGGCACGGGGATGCCTTCCCTAGGGCCAGTGCCTACCGGAGGCTGTGGACAGACTCCGGCTCTGCCTTGCCTGAGCAGAGCGCCCTCCGGCCTCTCACCTTCCCTTTCTTTTTGACTCCTAAGGTGTCTGAACAAGCCTGGGTATAAGGCACCTCAGCAGCAGAGAGAGTTGCTGGGGTTTTCAGGGGCAGCACCTGGGCCTGGCAGCCTGAACAGGCTAGGTGCGATGACGCATCCTCAACAGGTCAAATGAAGAAGCATGCCCCTGGCAGCCTGAACAGGCTAGGTGCGATGACGCAGTGATGGTGAATGCAGAGACGGGGTTTATTCAACGTGTCCACTTTGGGAGGAGGAACAAGAGGGCTGGGGATTCTCCTAAATCTACTCAGGGTTCTGAGATGAGGGTTAGGTTCAGATAGAGGCCGGAGGTATATGCAGTTAAGCAGTCCTGCTCAAGGGCAGCCATACATCACTGATCCAGCACTGTCTCTGATACAGTCTCTACCACAAGGTGGGCTGGCAAGTTCTCAGAGTATGAAGTCTCTCTGAGAGACAACCTCCCGTTTGGCACCTGGGTTCAGCCTTTGCCTTTTCCCAATGTGAAATTTCTGAGGAAATTCCTCTTTCTTGGGGGGGGGGTCCATTGTTCCAGTAGTCTGATAGCAAAAGGGAGGGCCACAGATAATAGCCTTAGGATAGCTTCATGCCTGTCAGGATGGTGTTGGTAGAAGAACCATGCTAATGACGCAGAGCACGGCTTGAACCATTAACTGGAAAATAATAAAGTGATTCTCTGTGCATCTTTGAGCTAGTGGGACAACTCACACTGTATTTACAAGGAATTGTTTAGACAATGTGGAAAGTACAGTCAGGAATCAGAGGGTGATGAATGCTGGTGCTTAGCTCCCAATCCCCTTTTTATTCAGTCAAGGACCTCAGCCCATGGGCTAGTGACAGCCACTAGTGTGGGTCTTCCCACCTCATTTATCTCAACATAGAAACTTCCTCACAGACAAGTCCAGAGGTTTGTCTCCTAGATGATTCTAGATCCTGTCTAGCACAAAGGTCTTAGACCAAGTAACATGGAACCTTCCAGACCCCCTGAAGTACATGGTTCAGCCTCATGAGATAAACAGATGTCTGTTACAAGGTTTGAAGTTAGAGAATGAAGTAAGCAAATTTACAAGTTCAAAATTTACTCTGGCTGTTGTGAAGAATGGATCAGAGGCCAACACTGGATAGGAAAGGGTCAGTTAGAAATTTTTGGCAGTATTCCAGATAAAGGGAGACAGTACTTTAGTCTGCACGGTGATAGAATAGACAGAATGACCCAATCACATGGGAGTTAGGTGTGAAGTGGGTGGCCAGACTTGGTGCTATGATGTATGGGCAGATGAAGAAGAGCGGGGTCAGAATTGGCTTGTGGGCTCCTGGTCTGTAGAGTATGATGGGATAGTGCCATTCCCTGAGCTGGTGGGGGGTGGGGTGAGGAGGGCTAGTCTCTGGGAGGAAGAGACTCAATTTGGTTTGGGACGTGCCAAGTTTAATGTGGCCTCAGAATTTACTGTGTGTTGGTGGAGGTATTTGTACCTGGGCCACATTTGAATTCGAATCCGTTGACCTGTTTGGTGTTTGATGCCATGAGCATGTCTAAGCAAAAAGTACAGATAGAAATGGGTGAGGCACATGCATAATTCCAGAGGAGTCACCCTTGCTGAGAAGGATGAGTTACCCAAGAAAATGGGGATGTGGCCTGGAAGCCTAAAGCCAACCAGTGAGAATGTTTTCAGTGGCCGCTGTGAGCAAAGCCCTTAGTGGGATTAGGTGGCATCGTGGTTTCCAGGAGTCAACACAGCAACCGGGTGATACTGGCAAAGGGTATGATGTTGCAGTTGTAGAAAATGGAAACGTCCCACCAACGTATATATTGGGCATGAGTAAATTGAGGTTCCCAACAACTGCTGTGCATCAGAGGTGGGGCATGAGGTCCTTCATCGACTGACGGAGTAAGGAGTGGTCAGCACTGGATTAGTCCATTCCACTGTTGGCCATGCCTGGGAAGGCAGGAGGGCAGATGGGAGGCCTCTCTCTGGTTCAGTTGTTTGGCTGTGCGAATGGATGACTGAGATTGACTCCATGGGAAACACTTCATTTGAGCATCTTTCTGACGTAGACACTGCTTGTATTTGACTCTTAAAACGTGTTGTCTTGTAATAGTCTTTTTCTGCAAAAGCTGGAATTCCTCTCAAGTGTAATTATTGTTACGATCATAAAGTCCAAGATTAGACCTGGAAAGGTATTTCAATCCTGGAATGTTATGATAATCTAAAAAGTACCTGTGCCTATTTCGTTTGTGCTTCAGGATAACTAGCAGTTATTATCAGCAGCAAGTACTGGTTTTGCAAAACCACTGCTCTGGACTTAACTTTTCAATGGCATATATGAAGTTGGGAATTTCAGCAATCAAAGTTAATGAACAAAATACAACTTATTTGGAGCATTGTCTTAAACATTTGTCTTTAAAAAAAATGTGTAAGGAAGCTGGGGGGTGGCAGTGCATGCCTTTAATTCCAGCACTAGAGAGGCCGAGGTAGGCGGATCTCTGTGAGTTCAAGGCCAGTCTGGTCTACATAGTGAGTTCCAGGCCAGCTGGGGCTACAGGGAGACCCTGTCTTAAAAAGATCAAAAATATGCATAAGGGAAAGTGTTAAGGAGTAGATGACAGGGCTCATAAGAAAAGTCAAAGTTGGGACTGGGGATGCGGCTCAGTTGTTGAAGTTGCCTAGTAAATGAATCCCTGAGTTTGATCCCCAGCACCTTATAAAAGGTGTGCTGGTACACACCTGTAATTCTAGCACTCGGGAGGTAGAGGCAGGAGGATCAGGAGTTCAGGGGTCATCCCTGGCATCATAACAAGTTCAAGGCCAGCCTGGGCTAGGACATTTTTTTCTTCCCTAAATTAAAAGTTCATATATTGTTTGAATTAAGATAAATTACCTCAGAAACAAGTTTTCCTTGGACCCTGAATTAAATGAAGCAAGAGTTGCCTCAGAATGTTTTCATTCCCTCGCATTTAACAATTTTCCATTCATGCAGAATCATCTAAATTTTAAACTTTAGAGCGTTTACTGCCCATTTGTCTTGATGCAATGTCCCAAAGTTAAATTGGGGACTGAAAATCCATTGCTAACTTTGTCCGGACCCATTCAGGCACAGAATCACTTTCTTTGGCCAATAAAACAATTCCACAGTGAATGTTTACTCAGTCTCCTTCTGCCCTTTAGACACCTCTCTTCTCCTTAAGGATGGTCATCCAGGTGTGGGTGTGCACCGGTGTGAATAGCACTGCTAGAAAAGGGCTTTTCAGAGGTCGGGGTAGAGGTTAGCATCTTTACAGTCTGGGCCACATCACATGGGATGATGGCATTACAAAGACGCCAAAAATAACATTGTGGGGTGTGTGTGTGTGTGTGTGTGAAAGAGGGGGGGGGGAGAGGGAATGTGTGTATACAGGTGTCCATTTATCTACATAAATCAGACCTTGGGCCTTGCCCTCAGGCATCTTCCACCTTTTGTTTGAGACAGGGCCTCTTACTGGTCTGGATCTTCACCATGTAGGCCAGGCTGACCCACCAGTCCAAGGGATCTGCCTGTCTCCACACCGCCCCTCATTGCAGAGATTACAAGCGTGTCTTTATACCCAGCCCTTTATGTAGGTCCTGGGATTCGAACTCATGTCCTCATGCTCATGAGGCAAGTGCTTTAACCCAGTGAGCCACCTCTCCAATCCATCACTGTGATATATGCTCAGGCATGTGGGATTCATTGAGAATATTAGAGTTCGTGTTTATGGTCACTAAAATTCATCATGTGACTTGGGGACTTGCTACATCCTGGGCCCTGTGTGGGCTGAGGAGAAACAGGATAACCAATAGGCAGACCGGAAAGACAGAGGTGGGAAAATTATGTTATTTGAACCATAGATGAAGCAAAATACCTTGTAAGGGAAACTCAGAAAGCCCGGTCTATGCTCTCTGCACCGTAACATGCAGATGCTTCTGTGGCCCCTCCTGTCAAATTGGCTGGGTTCTTCTCCCTGGAAGAGCTTCCTTCCCTCATCACGGAGGACACCTAAGGTGCCAGCCCCCCACTGTCCACACCCGTGCCACACCAGGCCTCCATGCTGCCTCTCGTCTCCACGTTTCTTTAAAGAACTGGCAGACCCAGCCCTTTCCCTAGCTCATCACTTGCACGTCTCGCAGAGCTCCTATTGTGAACTTTAGAACAATATTATCTAGTAGTCTTAGACTCTAAGGGCGGGGTGGTTTTAGACTATGTCAGCCTCTGAGTAGTTTGGCTGCTGTTCGGTATGCTGTCAGATGGCATGAATAAAAAGCAGTGGATATTTAATACTTAATACTGGCATGATGCTGCTCACCTTCCAGATAGAACTCAGTAGTGATGGCCCCGACTTGTGGCCACTTAATATTTCCAGATGCTGTGCTAATTTTAATGTATCATCTGATTTAATCTTTCAAAACATTTTTGTTACATTCATTATTTATTATTTCTGGGCATGTGTGCATGTGTGCCTGTGTATGACACATGTGGAGGTCAGGGTACCACTCATAGGAGTCAGTTTTCTCCCTCCACTGTATGGTTCCCAGGGATTCAACTCAGGTCATTCGGTTTGGTGGCAAGCACCTTTACCCACCTGAGCCATTTCACCAGCCCCTCCTTTAATTCTTATGCCAATCTGGTGGGTGGATGATCTCTATTTTATATATGACAATAAGACTCAGATAGACCAAAAACTCGATGGGGAAAAGTTTGTATTTGAGGCAAGGTTTAGCTGACTCTCATCTTGAATTCTGGGCACGAAACAGAGGACTCCACAAGGTCCAGTGGCTAAGCACAGGCTCAGGGGTCAGGCCATCTGGGATTGGAGCCTGGCTCTACCAGTACAGCTACAAGCAACCAGAGAGTTACTTAAAGCCAGTTCCCTCATCTACTAAAGAGAGGTAGGAAGGCTGCCGGGTTGCACAGGAGCTTTGGCAAGGGAAAGTGCGTTATGCAAAGCACACACTGTTGCATCATTATTGTTCCTGATATCAGAATAGTGAAAACAGGAGAGAAGCAGATGGATCTGCGGTGTCTTAACCATTACACGGTGTCCAGAGCAACTGGGGGAATAATAGCTTATTAATAATTCAGTGAAATGAGGGAGCTGGGTCCCTATGAGTGCAGATAATTGCTGAAGAATTTAGCACTGTGCTGTTTTATTGAAGGATGGAAGGAGGAGGATGGAAAAGATAAGGAAGAGAGGGAGGCAGTGAGAGGCAGAAAGGAAGAGAGGGGACAGAGGGAGGAAGGGAAGGAGAGAAAGGAGAGGAAGGGAGGGGAAGGAAGGAACAGAAGGGCAGACACACAAAAGCACTCCAAGTGACGTGTATAACTCAAGAATTTGAAGTGCTCGGACTGTTTTTCTGACACACAGCTCAGTTCTAGGCTGGGAAGAGGCTCAGCAGGTAAAGGTGTTTGCTCCTGTGCCTGGCAGCCTGAAGTTAGAGCCCCAGGACCCATGTGGTAGGAGAGAACCAAGCCCCACAGGTTGTTCTTTTATGTCCCCATTCACTGGGTCATGTGTGCATATACCCACGCCCCCCCCAATAAATGAAGGAATGAATAAACAAATGAATAAAAATTTAAAATAGCACAGCTCAGTTCTGTGCAGAGTGGCCAATGGAAGTTCTTGGTACACCTGATGATGGTGCGTGGAGACCAGTGATTAGAATGACTGACTGGAGGGAGCTCTGGACCTAAAGGCAGTGGGTATCTTACAGGCTGAACTTCAGAAAGCCCAGCAGGCTGTGCAGAGTCCTGGGAGGTAGGACTGTCCCCAACAGAGATGTCCCTGTGTGCAATGACCAGCCATCATAGCTCCTCACGTCAGAAATCTGAACACAGATGAATCGCAGAGTGACAGCCAACAGGGGAGGAGCAGACAGAAGTCAGGCATCATCCAAGAGAAGCCACAGAGAATCCAAAGCTGGTAGTCAGAGAGGAAGGAGACCCAGGAAAGGCCTGGGTGGGAACAGAGCCACAGAGAAAGGCAGGTAGGTCCCAGATACAGGCCACAGCCCTGGAGTCAACCATTGGGGTGTTTGTAGAGGAAGAAGTCACCTCTGGATCGTAACCTATACGCAGGCCTCTCAGAGGCCATTTGACCTCAGAGCTGGGTTCCTCGGTTTTCTGAGTCTATTACCTGAGAGAGCCAGCCTTTGTGCCTAGGAATGCAAAACTGATCTGGTACTGATCTGTGTTACCTGGTATATGTCACAGACTCGTGCATGTACATAAACACGTGCACACACACGTTTCTAGAGCATTCTGTCTTAAGCATAAGTGGATTATGCCAATCCCATTCTCCTTCTGGGACTCTGACTAAAAGTGACCTTTGATGCTCACTGCCTGCATTAGGCCAGGCTTCCAGGCTAAGGGCACAGTCCTCCACAAGTTACCCTCTTGTCAGACTGGATACAAGCTTGGAGACTTCTGGTCACTTGTACCTCTGACCAGCAGGATGAACTTCTGGGGTGACCAGTACTCCTTCTGGATCCTCAAGGGGCTAGAATAATGTGCATAAGTCGGGAATCTCTACATCAGTCCTGCCACACCATGCTGTCAATGCGCACTGTACCATGACATGCGGGTCAGCGGCAGCCTAGAAAATGATGGTGGTCCCCAAAGATTATAATGCAGATGAATGTTGTGATGTCACAGCACAGCACTTGATATACTTGGGGGCTGGAGAGATGGATGAGCAGATAAGACCACTTGCAGAGGACTTGAGTTCTGTGGGCCCTGGACTCATGTGTCCCCATACAAACAAAAATAACAAATATTAAACTTTATAGAGCACATATTTGCAGTACAAACATCTAGATGCCAATCATATAAAAGTATATCACATACAATTATCTATGGTGCATAATGATAATGCATATTACTAATTTATATACTTACTACACTATGCTTTCATTATTATTTTGGTGTATACTCCTTCAATTTATATTAAAAATATTTTACATATTACCACATTAGGCCAGCATTACTGGTAAAATAGATTACCATGTTATTGTCAACATTAACCTCACACGCTCTTTACAGATCTACATTACAGTCAAGAGGCATGTACAGCAACTGAACCCTACTATCTACAGATTTGTGTAAATCACTCAAGGATCATACCTAGTGATGTGATTACCTCAGGAAACATTTCTTAGAATGTATCCCTGTTGCTAAGCAACATGGTGACTGTGTATTGTACCATTACAGTTTTTGTGTGTTTCATGTATGTGTAGGCATGTGTGTGTTTATGCATGTGGAGGCCAGAGGGCTACCTTGAGTGTCATTCCTCAGGTGCTGTATACCTTGTTTTTATGAAAGATGATCTTCCATTGACCTGAAAGTCACCAAGTAGGCTGGACTAGCTGACCAGTGAGTCCCAGGGACCCTCTGGTCCCTGCTTTTCCTGTGCTGGGATTACAACACTACCATGTCTGGCTTCCTTTTTAAAGTGGGCTCTGGGAATTGAACTCCAGTCCTTGTATGAGTTGTCTCCCCAGACTTTGATTACAGTTATATTTTAGCAAAAATGATACAAATGAAAACTAAAACAGAAATGTGACAGAGACAGACAGACAGACAGACAGACAGACAGACACTACACGGGCCCCTAAGGAGAAGCTTCAGTGCCTCTTTTTCATGGAATCAGGATGTGCATCTTTCTCAGAAAACCATTATTATAAAAGAAGCCTAGGACATTGCTAGCCAGGGAAGTGCTCCTGAACTGTAGTTTCCAGAGTTTTCACTGAGGTTTTAAAACATAGAGGTGATTGATCAACTCCATGACCACATGATGAAACCAATCTCCAGTCCCTCTCACCGCATCTCCTGGATAGTGGGTCCTTAACATGAAGTTCAAAGTCTTGGCTGGTCTTTCTGGCATGTCAGGCCCTACCCTGAGGTGTCTCATTAGCACACACCATCTAGGGGCCACTATGAGTTACTTTGTTGGCATTAGCTCTCCGGACCCACCATAAGTAGCAATGATAGTCCTGTCTCTCAGGAACTATCCATATTTAGAAGTCTTTTCTGATACTTTTGGGAAGAGGTGGATTCTAGGGTTAACGTCTGTCAAAACCTTAGCCCAGTACATTTGCTCGGGTGGGTCCTCTGGGTTCTACTGATGGTATCCAGGCCCAACGGGTGTTAGAAAAAGAAGAAGGAAGTAGTTCCAGACCTTAAGGGTTGGGAGTCCTCAGATCCTGAGCTCCACACTGCGGACGTCAGTACAGTTGGACCCACATATCTGTGGGGTCCGCTGCTGTAGCTTGACCTTGGAGCAGACAACCATCCCCAAATTCTGGGTTTAGAAGCACAGGCAGTTTCAGCTCCTTCTGATCAGCCCCTGCCACATGTCCTGTGTGTTAGTTCCCTGGACTCTTGGGGGCAGTTCTGTGAAATACATAGACTAGACTGGAGTGTTGACGTCACGGGACCACGAAAAGCTGCGCAACTTCCTTGGTTGGCTTCTTCTTTTCCTTCTGTCTCTTCATCAGGGTCGAGATGAGAATTCTCAGATCTGAGCAGGCCTTTGCTGTGTCCTTGAACTTTAGTGAGGTGGAAATCCTAGTGGAAATGGGCCAGAAACGTACAGGATGCCCATTGGCGGAACCCTAAAAGCAGAGACACTAGCATGATGAGCAAACCTCCCCCACGGCTCAATTTTCATAGCTAACCACCCCTGAATTTAAGAATCATCCTTCTTAAGATATTAATTGCCTAAGCAAGACTTTCAGATTTCTATAAGAATTAGTTAATATGAACTGGACAAAACCTCGACCATTTTTTTCCAAATTCAATTAAGCAGCAAAATTGCCACAGTAATTGTTAAACAAATCCATGGAAAAGTCAGTGGATTTATGTTGCAAATTTAATATATTTAAATAGCCCTCCTACGCAAGTTCATTCTTGGAATTATTTTCTACCAACACCACTAAGATGTCCTCCTCTGTAAGATGTCCTCCTCTGCTTCCCTTTCCTAATAGTAGAAGTATAATTTCAAGTCTGACCAGACGATCCCAGGAGTCACCAAAGGGGCCACCTAGCAAGTGTTGGCATGTGGTCTTTTTAATTAAGAATAACTCAGAGCTGTTCTGAGGGTGGAAGCAAGGGGGACTGTGGGGAGAGAGATGGGGGGGGGCAGGAGAAAGGGAGAGGGAGAGAGAGAAAAAGAGAGACACACAGAGAGAAATGGAGAGAGAGGAGGAGGTAAACTATAGCCATACCACCCTGAACACAATCTTGTCTGATTTTAGAATCTAGTCAGAGTCAGGGCTGGTTAGTTCTTGGAAGGAAAGGAGGAAGGAAGTTTGCTTGCATAAGACAACGCAACTCAGCATGACCCAAATGGTTTCTTCAACTTAAAGGACATGCTGCAGCGCTAAATATAGACTGTGGAATCCATTGTCCGCTGAAGACCGGAAGACCCCATGTCTGGTGGGAAAGCAGCTGAGCAAAACAGGGTTGATTTGAACAGTATGAGGTTCAGTGTTTCAGTGTCCAGGCCAGCTACACAAAAGGGAGAAAAACATACAAAACACCAAATAAGCCAAAATGCATTTATAGGTAAGCCATGGTTGTTTGGGCAAAATATTGTTGGCTGAATCTGTGGGGTGTTCTGGCTGAGGCTGCGGAGGGCTCTGGGACCTTAGGACATTGCAGGAAGCTGAGAGAGGGCATGCTAGAACTGTTCACCTCTGTCCCGATGTCGGCTCGCAGGTCATGGAAGGCAGCGTGGGGACTTCTATGCCTGAGATCTGTGGTCCAGCTGAGTGTACATTCTTTTATTGGCTGTTCTTTTATTGGAACAGTCTGTGTATAAGACACTTGGAATACTGCCAGTTGTCTGTGATAAAGACTTTGGACAGCTCACCCTACCTTTCTAAGCCTTCATGGTCTTTGACTTCATAGTCTCACTTTACATATGGAACAGTCTGTGTATAAGACACTTGGAATACTGCCAGTTGTCTGTGATAATACTAGTCATCCTAGTTGTTTATTGATTATGGCAGGGTTTTATCGGGTGCTCTGGCAGTCGACCCTCTATCCATGTGGGTGCTAGAGAAGAAGTGTGGTCATTCTGAATAGCACGTGAACAAACAGCTACTGTCTAGTCTTTCTGACACAAAACATTTCTGGGCAAATATGAAGTCTTATCCTAAAGCCAGTTGTAGTTTCCCATAGAAACACTATTATGATTTAATTCCAGCTGCCATGTATTTTGGTAGACATAACTAAGTGTTTCATCTTTTGCTTCTAATGTAAATGGCATTTGTTTCAAAATCGAGTTGCTCATTTCTATTTTATATAAAAGTCAGTTGAAGTCTCTGTTTTAATATGGCCTGCACACTTGCTACCATTGCTTATTAATTTCAGGAGCCTTTTGTTGTTGGTAAATCTGGGAATTTCCACGTAACAGTTGTCCTCCTGGGAGTAAAGACGGCTTCAGCTTTATACGCCCTGTCTCAGTGACATTCACTTTAATTTCCTTTTCTTGTCATATCCTGCTGGCCACACTCGCAGAGCACTATTGGGCAGGCACAGTGAGAGGGCACAACCTTGCTTTGTTCTCCTTCTTAGAGGAAGAGCATCCATTTCTTCCCATGAAGTGTTTTAATGTAGCTTCTATTCATTTATTTATTGTAGATGTCCTTTATTAAGTTGAAGAAATTGCTTTCTAATTATACTTTTCTGATAGTTTTTTTTAATTGTAAAGCAACACTCAGTTTGTTACATTTTAAATGTATCTATTGATATTGTAACTTTTTAGCTTGTTGAATGGATGTACTAATTGGTTTTTGAACTTTAAACCAGTATTAGTTAGATGCTATCTATCTACCTGCATAGATACCACTTGGCCAGATTACATTATTATTTGTATATACTGTTATGTTTATTTGTTCATATTTTGTTGAGTTTTGCATTTATGTTCAAGAGACATTTGGTCTGTAGTTTCCTTTCTGACAGTGTATCTAGGGTTTGCATTGGGTGATGCTAACCTCATAGAATGAGTTAGGAAGGTCTTCTGCTTCTGTTTTCTGAAAGATACTGAAATATAGAACCTAAATTATTTGGTAGACTTCACCAGTAAAGCCATCTAGGCCTATTGCTTTCTACTTGGGGAGTGGTTAATCACTGATTCAGCATTGGTAACAGCAATATCTGATTGACATTAGCTGTCTATCTTTGCATGGGTTTTGGTGGACTGTTTCTTTCTAGGAATTGATTTATTTCATCTATGAAATGTGTAGCAATTAGAGGCCTTCTTAGTATTCTTTATTATCCTTTGAATGGGCCAGTAGATCAATGGAGTGGATTCTCCTATATTATAATGAGAGATGTGTTAGGGTATAAAAACTTAGACTTTAGAATAAGAGGCTTTTCCATTTTAAATAGTAATGGAGAGTCAGTCTTTTAGGTGATAAATATTTGGAAAAACTTATAGTATCCCAGGCCTTGCTTTGAGCACAGCAACGAACAGTTCCACATTCTGTCCTTGCCCCCATCTTCTGGGGTCACAGTAGTAAAGAAACCTTTCATATTGTACATGTAACCACCAACATAACACAGAGCATCTCCAAGCTTCACATATGATGTGGAACCTTTTCCAAGCACGGCCCTTCAGGCTTAGGGCACCCTTGCGTAGGATATCGCCCACTGAGCAGATAAAATTAAACTCAGAGGAAATGAGTCAAGCCCAGAGTCTCACAAACACTAATTGGAAAACCCAGTGTTTTAACAAAGTCTGACTTCTCAGCTTCCTCCCTGAGTAGTCCTGTGTTCACAGCAGTTACAGAGATGTCTACACTGGATATTTTAGCACAACTTTCATTATAGCCTCCTTAACTTTTCTTTGTAAATTCAAGATTGTAAAATAAGGTTTCTCAAACGGAATGTGCTTTGAGATTTTCAGGGAGCTTTAATTTCATCTGATTAGTCAGGACAGAATCGACTGGATCTATTATTTACAATGATTGGAGCTGTGGGAGTGCTCTCTGCAAATCCTTTGAAACTGATAAAAACATGAGCTCTGCTCTGACAGGGTTCATCAATTCTCCCCATCGTTCCAAAGCTCCCCGTTATTCTCTGTGACATTTCCAAACCATCCAGAGAATGCAGGCTGTTAGATGGCTCCTTTCATCAGCCATCTCCAGAGACACATCAAGCTGAGAACGGTATAATTTTTATTTTAATCCATGTGACACTTGCCACAAACAGACCCTTTAGAAAATGATGTTGCTGACATAGATCCTCTGGTTAGGATTAATATTTACTGGGTGATTTTAATATTAATAAAAGCAGCTAGCTGAAGATTAACCTTTTTAAAGATTTATTTTAATTTTTTAGTTTATGTGTATGATGGTGCTAGTGGAGGGTACCCGATCCCTTGGAGCTGGAGTTACAGACAGTTGTGAGCCACCCAATGTGAGTGATTGGAATGAACCAAACTCCAGTCCTCTGCAGGAACAGCATATAATCTTAACCTCAGCCATGTCTCCTGCCCTTTAACCTCTGTTCTTTGTAGAACAATGGGAAGTAGGTATAACCTCAGTTGACGCTTTAGCGATAGGTAGACTTTGAATGTTAAATTTGATCAAGAGCCACACTTGCAAAATTAAGTTTGCCATTTATATCCATGGACTAAATTTGAACTTTCTTGTTATATAATCATATTAAAATGCCATATGTTTTTATGTTGACAAAGTTATTACAAATATCCAATAGACCCATAACTCTAGAAGATATTACAGTATTTTTTCAGTGCTAGAATTTGAATCCAGGGCCATTGAGCTGCATTTCCTAGGCATGAATCTTAATTTTCTTCCTTTTAGTTTGAAAATAAATCATTGATATTGCCTGAGCTGGCCACTTGGTTTTGGAATGTATTGTTTTCTTGTACAACATGAACGAAGAGGCGTCAGTGTTGTTATAGAGCATCCACTGCCACACAGCGCACAACGTCCTGAAAACTTTTACTCAACCTGGCAAGTAGACCATAGCTGGATGACTGGAGTGTGCTCAGCACTTCCTGGACTCGCTGTTATACTAAGGGAACAAGAAATACTGGCTTCCAAAGATTTCTCGTTTATAAAGTGTTGTGTAACATGGCTGTTACCCCGTTGGCGTGACTGCGCGAAGTCCGAGAAAGTGTAATCTGACCCTAGGAAGCATTCAAAAAAAGCATTAAAACATTCATACTGTAGTAAACAGATATTAGCAAGGGGGAAATGGGGAACATTGGGGTATTTGACTAGGAAGGGAGGAGGGAAGGACATACAGGGAACCATGGGGTAAAGGAGAAGATGGATCCCAAGAGAGGGGGATAATAGAAGACAGGTATTATCAAGGGGAAAATGGAGCCAGTTTAACTGGGGACAGAGAAGGCAGGTTAGACAGGGAGAGAGAGTGGAGAGATAAATTTTAGGTGATTTGAAAAACCAGAAGGAAATGTATTAGCTCAAAGTCCTACTGAAAAATACACATACACTATCTGAACATGAGCACATCTCTATAGCTGAAGGCTGCATAACAAGGAACACAGTGCCAGGCAGGAGAAACCTCCCTTTGAGTTGTTGGCCAGACTCCCAAAATAATGCAGGGCATTGCCACAGCCCTTGATTACCTCCAAGTACTTGAAGGTAAGACCCTATTGCTGAAGACAGGATGTGCTTCAGACACAGGACTTGGAGCTATGGAGCTGGAACTGCCCTGGAAGCCTCCACCCTGAAGACTGGCTCTCATAGTTCTGGAGGACACTATGCAAGCTGCTAAGGGAGAACATCAATCAGTGGTCCAACCGCAGCTTTAAAACCCAGTAACCACAACAACAGCCAGCACAACAAACCATAGGGGTGCAGCAGTGGCACTTTTATCTTGGGGATAATCAGCAACTATCTAACTGGACTTAAAGCCCACTCAGTGGGCGTGAACTCATGTGTGGAACTGTAAGCATAGCCAAATACACATGACTGGAGTGGTTATAGATCCTAGAGAAAACCCTTCCTCTGTCATATCCTTAGACAAACATAATTTCTTACTGTATGCTAATTATAGAGCCTTATATTTACAGACAAGTATACTGTATATCACTCATCAAAGAAGCTTCTTTTTGCAAGAGACAGAGGCCATTAACAGAGTTTCACACCTGGTAATACATAGAGAATAAGTGTCTGTGAGATGCCCAACCCTAAAGTGACACATCTACAGTGGACCCTCTACACCTAAGTCTCATGGAATATGGCAGAATGGGGGGCAGGTAGAGAGAACACTAATGCATTTCTCAGCTCTCACCAGGAAAGCTTCCTCGTGCAACAATGTGCTATGTGCACAGAAAACTACAACCAGCTGAAGGATAGAGAATCAGAGACTGCAGAGTGTGTGTTCCTGGACAGGACTCCTACATGAAACCTCACCCACCCAGGGCTCAGGGACCATTGCAGAAGAGGGGGTGGAAGGATTGTATGAGCCAGGGTTGGAGCATGACCATAAGGAAACAGAGTCTTCCAGCCCTCTGGGAACCTGCACATATGATCTTACAGCAATGGTGACAGCATGCACAAGACCCATGCAAACTCAAGCAGACAAAATCCCAACATAGAAATGGGGAAATGGGCAGGAGGCCCCAGCCTTAGCTGAGGAATTATTGGCAGCTGATGACTTCTGGGTGAGGGAGAGCTAATGTTCTTTAAGGGAGAAACTTTAGATAGGCTGACTAGACCCCAGTAGATAAACTTTAATTGAGGGACATCTGGATAGACTAATTTGACTTGATAGGCCTTAACATATATGACAGAATGCATGAAATCTGGTAGGGGGGTATGGGAGGGTGCGGATGGAGGAGGGGGTCTAAAGATGATTAAGGTGTTTTGTATGGAATGCACAAAAATTCAATAAAGAACATACAAAAAATTTTATTTAGTGTATGTGGGGCTATGGGTGTATATGCACAAATGCCCCATTGCACATGTATGTGGGGCTGTGGGTGTGTATGCACACGTGCCACATTGCACATGTTAAGACCAAAGTAAAACTAGTTGGAGCTGGTGCTCTCTTTACACTATGTGGATCCTAGAAACCAAACTCAGGTCATCAGTCTTCGCCCTAAGTGCCTTTACGCACTGTGCTGGATGGCTTTAGTTGTCCCACACCTGGATAGAGGGAGACTCAAAGGATAATTGCCTCCATTGGACTAGCCCGTGGCCATGTCTGTGGGGCATTTTCTTGATTGTTGAGTGATGTGGCAGGGCCCAGCCCACTATGGGTAGTGCCACCCCTGGGCAGGTAGGCCTGTGTTGGATAAGAGAGCAGGCTGAGCAGGGGCCAAGGGAGCAAGACAGTAAGCAGAGTTCCTCCATGGCTTGTGCTCCAGCTCCTGCTTCCAGGTTCCTGCCCTGAGTTCCTACCTTGGGCTCCTTCAGTGATGAACTGTGGCCTGGGAGATGTAAGTCAAATATATCCTTTCCTCCCAAGTTGGTATTGGCCAGAGTGTTTTGTCACAGCAATTGAAAGCAAACTAGAACACCCACTAAGGTATCTTACTGGTCCCTAAAACACTGGAGTTTAATACTAATTTACTAAGATTACCTCCTTTAGCTCTTGAAAAGCAATAGACCAAATGGCTCCCCTGCACTTTTGGTGAGCACGCATTTCCTGCTCCGATCACCATTGAATTTATAAAGGCACACTGTTAGCTTAACTTACCAAAAAAACAAATGAGCTTGGCCCATACCTTTCTGAACAGATATAGAAATTTTCTTAGGCATTCCAAAAGTATGGTTTTGATATTCGTAAAGTCCAGTGTCTGGTGGTGTAGTGTTTTCTTTGCTTACATTGCAGTTCTGAGAAAATATTTTATTTTCTGGAATTAAGTATAATATGAAATTTGGCTATAGATCTATGGACCCTTTATGGTCCCTGTGAAGTAAACACTGAGGCCTTTCCATGAACTGACTTAGAAATGTGACCATCATTCAGCTTGGATCCCAACCTCTATGGGGTTCTAGAGGAACCAATTCACAGGAAGGGGGCTGGAGAGATGGCTCAGTGGTGAGGAGTGTGCTCTCTGTTCTTGAAGAGGATGGAGCTGGGACCCACATGGCTCACAACTGCCTGGAAATCCCACTCCAAGGGTTCTGATGTCATCTTCAGGCCTCTGCAGGCATCACACACACACACACACACACACACACACACACACACACACGTACGAATGCATGCACTCACTCATACACAAATAAAACCTGATCTCAAAAAAAAACCCAGTAAGATCAGGCATGGTGGTCCACACCTTTAATTCTAGCACTTAGGTGGCAGAGGCAGAGGCAGAGGCTGGCAGATCTCTGTGAGATGGAGGCCAGCCTGGTCTACATGGCCAGTTCTAGGACAGCTGGGGATATAGGGAGACACAGTCTCAAGAAAAATCCATATACACAAACACACACACACACACACACACACACACACGCACCAGCGCAATTCATGTCCTGTCTGACAGGATGGCTCAGCAAGTAAAGGCACTTGCTGCCCTACAGTGCTAGCCTGAGGACCTGAGTTTGAGTCCCAGAACACAGGTAAAGGTGGAAGGAGAGAACTTCATGCACAAAGTTACCCTCCTACCTGCACACGTGTGGTGGCACACATGCACCCAAGCTCACAGAAGTACAGATGCATAGATAACACTGTTTTTAAAAATTCCTGTCAGCTGGAGCTTGAACAGGCATGGTATTCTTGCTGTGTTGGGAATGAACACTGGTGTTATTATTAAACCCCAGTGTTTGGAGACCAGTAAGACAGCTTAGTGGGTAAAGGCACTGGCTACCAAATGGTGCACCTCTGAGCTGTAGCCCCAGCCCTTGTTTTTTAAACTTCCCAGACTTTGATTTTTATCTCAAGAAGTTCATTTAGGTGATTTACATTTTCTATCATAGAATGGTAGAAAAATGATGGAAAACCTCTTCAGGCTGGGAATGGGGCAGGTCCAAAGTCAAGGCCTGGGTGCCCGGGTCCACATGTGGAGTCAAGACCACAGTGTGGCCACTAAGGGAGGTGGAAAGTCCATTCTTGAGAATCAGTTCTCCCAAAACTAAAATCTACAAATGACAGAGACCTTCCCTGTCCCCAGCATAAGCCCAACACGGAGGCAAAGCCACTGCTGTGCACAGCCTGGGTCCTCAGGGAAGGAGGTTTGTGGAAGTGCAGTCACTCAGAGAAGGCTGAAGCTGTTGCCAACATCAGGAAGTCCTCCACTTTCTGATCTGCTCCCCTGTCAGCCCACCACCAGGGGAATGTGAAGCCATGGCTCACAGTTGGGGGCCACAGCTCCAGGATCACTGAAGGAGGGATCAGAGCTCCAGGGTCATGGGAGGGGCCCCGAGCTCCAGGATTATGGAAGGGGGGCCACAGCTCCAGGATCACTGAAGGAGGGATCAGAGCTCCAGGGTCATGGGAAGGGCCCCGAGCTCCAGGATTATGGAAGGGGGGCCACAGCTCCAGGATCACTGAAGGAGGGATCAGAGCTCCAGGGTCATGGGAAGGGCCCCGAGCTCCAGGATTATGGAAGGGGGGCCACAGCTCCAGGATCATTGAAGGAGGGATCAGAGCTCCAGGGTCATGGGAAGGGCCCCGAGCTCCAGGATTATGGAAGGGGGGCCACAGCTCCAGGATCATTGAAGGAGGGATCAGAGAAGAGGGGGCCACAGCTCCAGGATCATGGGAGGGGACCAGAGCTCCAGGATCATGGAAGGAGGGACCAGAGCTCCAGGATCATGGGAGGGGCCCAGAGGTCCAGGGTCATGGAGGGAGGGACCAGAGCTCCAGGATCATGGAAGGGGGGGCCACAGCTCCAGGATCATGGGAGGGGACCAGAGCTCCAGGATCATGGAAGGGGATCAGAGCTCCAGGGTCATGGGAGGGGGGCCATAGCTCCAGGATCATGGGAGGGGTCTAGAGCTCCAGGATCGTGGGAGGGAACTAAAGTTTCAGGTTCATGGGAGGCAATCACAGTTTCAGGCTCACAGGAGGAGTTATAATTTCCATCACCCAGTTCCTGGTTCCTATTTTCCTATCTCCAACACTCTGTCCACATGACTGTACCTGGGTTTAAGAAAGAACATTTTGGCTTCTGGCAGCAAATAGAGGCAAGAGTTGCTGACTTGAATGTGTCTCTAGGGGACATCAGTATTGGCGAAACCACTCTTCGCTTTTGCTGAAGGGGACATATGCATTGAGTGCTTTCATTTTCGTGGTCAGAGGTCCAGTTGGCCCTTTTGGTTTCCGCTGTTTGCACATCTTGGTCCACGGTCATGCTGAGAGCTGTTGCCGCCGTCTCTGATACCCACGGCTGCACCACCATCTTGGCCCCCCACTTATTTGCTTTCTTACTTGCTGGGCCCTGAGTTCAGAATTCTGAGATCAGTATAAAAGCACTTAAAGCCCTGGGCCCTGAGGTCAGTTGCCCAGGTCTTACCTCATTCTGCTATCTTGACTCCTATCAGTCATCGTCTTAAAACATATTCAATGCCCTGTTCATCTGCTTCTCCTCAAGACCATGTGCTGCTTTTGCTCCTAGAATTATAAAGTCCAGTCCTGGTTTGTTCTGGAAGATCAGCCTTCTATTTATATTTATTTATTTATTTTTCTTTTATCTGCATGAGGGTAAGTGCATCCACAATGCCTGAGGAGGTCAGAAGAGGGCATCAGGGCATCAAATCCCCTGGAACTGGAGTTACACACAGTTGTTAGCCACCATGTGGGTGCTGGGAATCAAACCTGCCCGCCCCCCACAAGAGCAATCAGTTCTCTTAACCCCTGAGCCATCTCTCCAGACCCCTTCCCTTTTTATTTTGAGACAGGGTCGCAGAAGTTCTAGACTAGCCTTCAACTCTCAATTTAGTCCTAAACCTGGGATCCTCCTGCTTCAGTACCCCCAAAATAGTTAAAACAATAGACTTGGACAACCAGGTCCAGCTAGTATGAAGGATTTGAACTGCTGAAGCAAAGACCTAAGAGAAGCCCATGGAGGAGTGAGTTGAGATTAACATAAGGAAGCAAGCTGTAGAAGATGCTGCTTGGTGTGGACATGTGGGTTTCAGATGGCGGCTCTGTGGATACGAGGAAAGGTGGAGCACAAGTTACAGAATGGGGCGATGCCAACTCTGGAACAGACCAGTGGTGCCAGTGGCCTGCTTGGTGCTTGGCCTCAGAGACAGCCCACCCCTCTATGTGGCTGCCTTGGAATGCTGGAAGGTTTCAAATGACTCTTTCTTGAGCTGAAAGCTGACGACGTTCAGAGCACACATAGGCTGCTGTGTTCTCTATGATCACCAAAGCACAGGGTTGGCAGTGTTACTAGCAATGACAGAAGGATCCAGCCCATGGGATGCAGGAGCTCCACTCCGACTCTTGATCACAGGGGCTGATGTACAGAGTGAACAAAAACCAAAGTTGGAAATGCAACATTTAAGAAGTAGGGGACAATGAGATCTCTCTGTGGGTAAAAGCACTTGCCCGCAAGTCTGAGGACCTGAGTTTGCTCCCCGGACCTACATGGTAGAAAAGGGAACCTATTCCTGCAAGCCGTCCTTTGATTTCCACATGTGTCCTGTGGCATGCGTGAACACTCACACACTCACACATGGTTAGAGAAACTTATAAGTACTGTATGCTTTAGTGTGTGTATCACTATAAAATAAAAACCAATTCTTGGGGCTGGAGAGATTTTAAAAAATATTTTATCTATTATTTTTATATTATGCGTATGAATGTGTGTGCTGGGAACTGAACCCAGGTCCTCAGCAAGAGCAGTCAGTGCTCTTAACTGCTGGGCCATCCAGCCCCAAAATATTTTTTTAAAAGGTAAAAAAAAAAAAAATCTGGCAGGGCGTGGTGGCGCATGCATTTAATCCCAGCACTTGGGAGGCAGAGGCAGGCAGATCTCTGTGAGTTCAAGGCCAGCCTGGTCTACAAAGTGAGATCCAGGACAGCTGGGGCTACAGAGAGACCCTGTCTCAAAGAGACCAAAAGAAAAAAAAATTCTTCACACTGAGCTTTGCTACAAACTCTCCCCTTTAAAAAGCATTATGAACAACAAAAAAAATTTATTACTTTTACCGTTATGATCAGTGCACATTAAATGAAGATGGTAAACATTTCTCATGATAATGAAATATTCTTTGACTTAAGCTTAATAAACTTGCATGGCTGTGAAGCCACATTTCGCCTTCTGACTTCATAGCTGCAGATTAGAGGACATAAAGTTGGGATATGGGTCTTTCCCATGAGTCATTGGTCACATCTGATGGGGGTGGGGTATGTTGAATGCTTCCTATTTCCACTGATCCATAGACAGGCCTGCTCATGCCTTGCACATCCTTCTAGACCTCACTTCACAGAACATGTATGTGTGTGTGTGTGTGTGTATGTGTGTGTGTGTGAGAGAGAGAGAGAGAGAGAGAGAGAGAGAGAAATGTCATGATATTAAGTAATTGAATAAATGGGAATGTGTCTAAGAGCTGTGAATCAGTTTTTCACAGACATGAGGTGCCCCATGATGCCCTGGGATCTAGGGTGAAACCGATACCTGGTCAACCAAAAGGGAATGGACATGCAGAGGGAACAGATACAGCAGCAAAGGTACGAAACTCAGAACTTTGCTGTCTGAGGCCCCTACAGTTCCTAAATTCCAGGGGCCTCCATTCCACTCCTTGCCTTCATGATATTTTTCTTTTCTCATTATAAAACCTACCTAGATGGAGCTGGTTTCAAGATAATTTGCCAGCAAATGGTCTTTGCCAAGACTTTGGCACATAATAGGGATGTTTTGGGTACCAACACTCTGAGCACTCAACAGAGTCACAAACATCTACACAATATGAAGGAATGTGTATGTTTTCCCACTTCACGAGGCTGGGTCCCCCCTGCACTCAGGACTTGAATCTCTCTTCCTGTGTCTAAGCCTTGGGATGGTGACATACCAGGAAGGATATTCTCATCACCTCACAGCCACTGCAACATTAGATAGAGTGGTAAATATGCACAGGCTTGGGGGGAATGCCCTGGTACTGTTGTTGAGACAGATTAATCAGATAAGGGGGAGCCGACTCCCAGAGCAGAGTAACTAGGCGACCATTAAACGGGAGGATTTCCCCAAGGGGAATGCCACTCTGCCTCACTGAAGATTCAACAGCAAGCATCCCAGGGGCTGGTGACTTTCCTCCGAGTGGCCAGCTGTGTAGAACACGGAAGATGCTGCTGCTGGACAGGAAGGCTTTGCTTGTGCACATCTGGGAACAAGAGAAATACCTGTCACTGGGAAGGCAAAGGTTCTGTCTTGAGAATGACTTCATGCCTGGTCTCTGCTTCCTGTGAATCAACAGTAAACATTTCAAACTTTGAGATAACATAGGGTTTAAGATGTTTCTCCTTTTAGAATGGCTTGACCTTCCTTCTCTGTTTTCTGTCAACAATCACTGGGAAAAAACTAAAACTTTGAAATGATAGCACTTGAAATGCTTTGTGACTCGAGTTATGCTTAAAACATAAATTGGCTGCGGGAGCGGCGGAGCAAACACACGGAGCTGCGGGTAGCTGCCCCCCTCCCTC
>NW_008345053.1:77771-80366 GCF_000622305.1 Nannospalax galili
TCTCTGTACTCAGCCACCCATTAGAAGATAAGGAAGTTGAGTGTATGAGGATCTAGCCAGAAGCCAGGAAGTGAAATATCATGAGATGAAAACAGGAATTAAGATATTGCCTTGAGGACCTGAGAGATGGCTCAGTGGTTAAGAGCAGTGACTGCTCTTGCAGAGGACCTGGGTCTGAATCCCAGCATCCACATGGCGGCTAATAACCATCAGTAACTCTAGTTCCAGGAGATTTGAAGCCCTTTTCTGTCCTGCTCAGGCACTGCATGACATGGGTGTATTTACATACATGCAGGCATAACGTTTATACACATAAAATAAAAAATAAATACAAATTTTAGAAAAAGATACTGCCTTGATCATTCATTGTAGAAGAAAAATGGACATGTTTCCTGCCCCAAATATACATTTAAAATTCTTTTTATGTATAATAAATTGCTTACTCTGAAGAATAAAGAACTACTGGAAATATATACATGTCAGAATTTAGCACTGGAGAAATATTAATGTTGCATATTACCTTTGGTTGGTGTCAGCTCCTAGATGGAGAAATCAAGGTCTATGGTGATTGGAAGCTTTATTTGGGGGGCTGGAGAGATGGCTCAGTGGTCAAGAGCACTGGTTGCTCTTGCAGAGGACCTGGGTTCAGTTCTCAGCACCCACATGGTAGCTAAAAACTGTTTAACTCCAGTTCCAGGGGATCTGCTGCCTTCTTCTGACCTCCATGGGCATTGCATGTCATGGGTGCGTACAGGCAATACACTCATACATGTAAAATGAAAAAAATAAATAAAATGGTTTTTAAGAAGCTTTATTTGGGGTCTATGTGGATCTTTTTACTTGATATTTCTTTCTACCTGGTAGCACATTCCACTTTGGGAGGAGATTGAAGACATCCAGTGCATCAGAAATACTTGCTTCTTCTCCACAGGATGTTGTTGGGGGCAGGAGAAAGGGCAGATGAGGGACACTTGCCTCACAGACCACAGACCAGCAGGAGAGAGTGGCCTTTAGATATCTAAATACTCATTTCTAACAGCGGTGAAAGTCTAAGTCATGAGGAAGGACTGTGAATTCATTTTCACATGTTATTCTCTTCCTTTTCTCTCAGTTCATTTGAGGCAAAGAATATTCCATTGGGTCTCTAATTAAACATAAAATCCCTATTTCCTTAGATTGCCTATCATCAAAGGTAGGCACCAAGTTAGCTGTTAATTGTTTGATGTTATTCAAGTTGTGTAAGTACTATAGTTTGGAGGATGTTCTTATTAGAATGCATAAAGGACTCATTCCAATGGAAACTGGAACAAAATCATGATGAAAGGACCACTTGGTTATTCAAGGACAGAGCTTTACATTGATAATTGTATCTACTATTCTGAATAAAGTAACTTTTTGTTGTTGTTGTTCTTTTTAAAGAAGGGTCTCCCTGTAGCCCCACCTGTCCTGGAACTCACTATGTAGACCAGGCTGGCCTTGAACTCACAGAGATCTGCCTGCCTCTGCCTCCTAAGTGCTGGGACTACAGGCGTGTGCCACCACGCCCAGCTTAAAGTAACTTTTTAAAAGTGTCTTAGAATTTATGTGTATTGGGGCTGGAGAAATCAGCCAGCAGTTAAGAGCACTGGCTACTCTTGCAGAAGACTGCGGTTCAGTTCCCAGCACCCACGTGGCGGCCAACAACTGTCTGTAACTCAAGTTCCAGGGGATCCGACACCCTCTGGCCCTTTGCACGCATTGCACAGCATGGGTGCACTTACATACACGTAGGCAAAACATAAGAATAAAATATAAATAAATCAGAAAAAAATGTATGTGTTGTATATGCATATCTGTGTAAATTTATGGCACATGTGTGCAGGTACCCACAGAGGCCAGAAGAGGGCATCAGATCCCCTGAAGCTGGAGCTACAGGTGGCTGTGAGCAATCTGCTGTGGGTATTAGAAATGTTATACAGGTTGAACATCTCTTATCCAAAATGCTGGGATCAGAGTGGTTTTGAGTCTAGATTTTTCATTATTTTGGAATATTTTCATGTACATATCTTGGGGTTGGGAGCCAAGTCTAAACACAAAATTGATTTGTTTCAAATGTATCTATGAAAATAGCCTGAAGGTAACTTTATTCAGCATTTTGGGGCACTTGTGCCTTGGTTATGACCTGCCACACGAGGTTAGTCATGCAGCTTTCCATATGTGGTGTAATATTGGTACTCAGGAAGTTTCAGAGTTGGGAGTATTCATGACTTGGGAATTTTAGGTTAAAGATGCTTAACTTATAATTTTATAACTAAATTATACACTTAGAGACATGACTGTATGCACTTTCCTTTAAATTCTGTTCATTTGGACAGATTTGGTCATAGCATATACAATATATGTGATTTTCTGCCTAAGAGGATTGTATTAGTAACTTTTCTCCTCGATATGTCAGAGAACCTGACAGGAATCAAACTAAAGGGAGGGAAAGTTCACACTGCTTTACAGTACAAGGGGTACAGTGCGTTAAGGCTGAAAAGGCGTTGTGTCAAAATGTGAGGCAGCTTGTCACACAGAGTGGGGGAGAGAGAGAGGGAGGGGGGAGAGGGGAGGGGG
>NW_008345053.1:80670-173292 GCF_000622305.1 Nannospalax galili
AGAAAAGGGAGAGGGGAGAGAGGGGAGAGAGAGAGGAGAGAGAGGAGAGGGGAGAGGAGAGAGAAGAGAGAGAGGGGAGAGAGGAGAGAAAAGAGAGAGAGGAGAGGGGAGAGAGGGGAGAGAGGAGAGAGAGAGAAGAGAGGAGGGAGAGAGAGAGAGAGAGAGAGAGAGAGAGAGAGAGAGAGTCAGTTCACTTTCTCCTGTGTATTCAGTCTAGGACTTTAGCCCATGGAATGGTGCCACCCACATTGAGGGTGGGACTTCCCACCTCAATTAACCTAGTCTAGAAAAACTCTCCCTCACAGGCATGCCCAGAAGTTTGTTTCCATGGTGATTCTCCTGTCAAGTTGACAATCAAATGTAATAGAGGACATGACAACCTCCGGTTGTTTTTTGTTTACATTGTTCTTCAGTTATTTTATTTTTAGGTTTTAGAAGCTAGCTCACTGTCTGATACCGTGTAGCAAAAGTCCTGTGTCCCAGTTCTGCTAGGAGTGATTCTTCTCTGATCCCTGGGCTTCTGGGACCAGTTCCCGAGGGCTCACTACTGGGCATGCTCACATATTAATGCCCATTTGCATGCCTGGATGCTGCTTGCTATCAGACCCCTGATAATAGCCCGAGCTCTCCCTTGCATATTGAAGTTTACATTCAGCAAATGCTACTCCATGCCTGCCCTCTGCCAGACCTCCTTCGCTCTGGGTTCATCAGGGACTCCTCAGATACCAGCGCTCATGGAGATGATAGGGGGTCAGGCAAGCAGTAAGAAAACATGTCCAAAAATAAACAATTCTGTATGTTGCACATGGGCCAGAGGGTTGAAAAATCAGGAGTTAACAAAGTGCTGTTTTAGATGTTGTGGTTTAATAAAATCTCCCACTGCCTCCAAACTTGAGCACCTGTTCAGTTGTGTGCAACTGAAGTTTCTCTGGTGAGAGCAAACATGTGAGTTGAGAGATGCAGCAGGTATTTTATAAGTATCTGATGAAACTCAGGTTTCTCTGAGTCCGGGAGCCTTGGGAATGACATGTTGGCTGTAAGAATGCTGAAATGTGCTGATGGATGAGTTCATTGCAAAAGCTAATGGTCCTTGAAAGCCAGTGCACCTCCTGCCCTGCCCCACGTGGGTCTCCTCTCGTCCTAAGGTGTGCTGAAACCTGTGACGTTGCAAACACTCCACAGCTGGTGAATGCCCGAGGGATGTGGATTTGCCAGACTGTAATAGGGTACCTTCTTGACCACAGCTGTGCCATGTTAAAGTTTAGGCTGATTCTAGTCTCTGAAATTATCAGGCAGTTGGCCCAGGGGATGGGAGTCTTGGGAAGGTCACAGTGTCCTGGAGAACACCTGCTAACTGCAGATTTATGGCTTCTGTAGGTTATGCTTGGCTTACTTCTGCAAAATAGTAATTGTTACTTAATAGAATAGAAACTGTTAAGGGGGCTTTGCACCTGTAAACTTGGGAACTTAAGCTTTTCACCCCTGGTTATGGTTTCTCTGTATAAAAGCTCACCTTAGAGGTCACTTGGGACTGCACTTGGGTTCCAATACCCTTCTGTAGTAAACCTGGCCAGCAATGACCTTCATTCGACAAAACTTTGTCTGAGTGGCCTTCTCTGGTGAAGCACCCCACAGCAAGACTCCATATTATTCGACTAGGTATATCCTTCCCTTTCCCTTCTTACCTCCCCCTCCCTCCCTCCCTCCTCCCTCCCTCCTCTGGACCTTTTAAAAACCTTTCCAATTGAGGGCAGTTATTCTCGAACACTTGCCTTGGGCCAGAAGGAGGGTGGGCTATTTTGCTGAGTCCTAATGATTAAGTGACATGACCTACAGAAATGACCTAACACAGCAGCAGGCATGCAGTAGATGCTCCTCCCTCCTTCCTCCCTTCTTTCTCTCTCCCTCCTCCCTCCCTCCTCCCTCCCTCCTCCTCCCCCTCTTCCTCCATCTTCTCTAGTCTCCTTCCCTATCCCTCTGTTTTTCTCTCTCCTCACCCACTGCCACTTCTCTTTCTGAGTCTCACGATGTAGACCAATGTAGCCTTGTCCCCAAATCCTGCTTCAGCCTCTGGAGTGCTACGGCTAAGGTGTGTACAGGACTGGTTTTCGGTTAGTCTTTCGAGGGACTTTCTTACCATGTGTGGCCATGGTTGTCTACTGAGACTGCTTGTGAACAGAGCCTAAGGTCTCCTGGTGGGCACAGTGGGGAAGGGGTGTGGTGAGCAGTACAGAAAGGAGGAAGGGAGCCAGGGACCCCTTAGTCATTTAGACCCTATGTGGTTATCTACTGTCTTAATGTTACAGAGCTGATGCTCATGTAACCTGTTTCACTGAACAATGACCCTAAAAGACCAGCGTAATGTTACTAATCATCCAGATGGTCCAACATGAACCTGTGAAGTGTTTACTGTAATGGAAGAGGTAAAGGTTCTTAATAAGGAAAAAAAAAAGTTTGCCATGGTCACAAACATGGACAGTAAGAACAAATCTGCTACCCATGAAAATGTGACGAGAAAAGCAGTTCATGCAAGTTTTGCTGTTATGTAGCAAATTGCAAATGTGAGAGTCACAGTACCTGATAAGGACTTAATTAAGGGGTTAGAGCGATGGCTCAGCAGTTAAGAGCATTGGCTGTTCTTGCAGAAGACCTGGGTTCGAATTCCAGCACCCACATGGCAGCTACAGTTCCAGGGGATCAGAAGCCCTCTTCTGATGGCCACAGGCATTGCATGATATGGGTGTACTTACATACAGGGAGGTAATACGTACATACACTTAAAATAATAAATAAAATATTTTAAAAGAACTTAAGATGAAGGTATTAAATTTGTGTTTGTATGTAGAAGGAAAATGTATATTTATGTTTCAGTATGACATGTGGCTTCGTGCATCTGCTGCAGGTCTTAGAATAAAATCCCCGTGGTATTGACTGTGTTAACTTTGCTCCTTTTCCTCTGAACGGACTGAGCCACCTTGTATTGTCTCTAAGCATTGCCCCAGACTCCTCTAGAATGATTTCCTGTTCAGTATCTCCAACTTGGACCTTTACTGGCCATCTGACTTGCCTTGGCTATGCTTGGTCATGTCCTTAGGCATTCCACCTTTACTACTATTTTCCAAACTCTGATGGTTGGTGAGCTGTGACTACGATGGACCACACCACATTTGATGTATTTTCCATCAGTGGTGGTTGGGATTGTTTGAGCAGCTCGGCCATCCTGTGTAAAACAATACAAAGGTGGACTCCCAGTCAAAGGAGGGAACTGGTCTTGATATCCATTTCCTTTCTATATTCCATATTCAATTTCTTGCGAGGTATGTTTAAACGAACTCATGAGAGACAAGGTTGATGGAATTTGCGGGAGGCTGGCCACAGGGGCTGAAATCTGCTCAAGTTCCTTGGCAACAACAAGGGCCAGCAGAGAGTAGCTGCAGAGGGCAGCTGTGTTAGAACCCCTGCCTCACTGCAGGAAGCCGGGACCCAAGGCTCCAGTGAGCAGCCAGCAGCTAAGGAAGATGCATGTTTATTTGGCCATGAAAATGGAATAGGAAGCCATGCGGACACAAAGAAATGGCTTTTCAAAGATGG
Organism: Nannospalax galili; assembly: GCF_000622305.1. Taxonomy (NCBI): domain Eukaryota; kingdom Metazoa; phylum Chordata; class Mammalia; order Rodentia; family Spalacidae; genus Nannospalax; species Nannospalax galili. The sequence continues at coordinate 84,262 of NW_008345053.1, forward strand.
GGAATGGAACCTGTGAGACAATAAAAATGTAACACACCCCACGACGGGAGCCACATAGACATTTATTTCATCTTCTAGTAGCCACATTGCAATGAAATAAAAAGTAACAGGTGAAATTAATTTCAAAATGTGTGTCCTTTGGCTCAATGTGCATATGTGTATTTTCAGCACGCAGTTAATATAACATTATTAATGAGATATCTTCTCTTTCCCATACTACAGCCTCAGTGTCTGTTAGGTTATTCTGTAGCCCAGCACATTTCACTTGGAATGAGCCCAGGATCAAGGGCACAGTACACAGCAGACTGCTGTGTTGGACCTGGAAGCTCCAGGTGGATACTGAGAGGCTGTCATGATGAAACTGTCCTAGATGCATGGGGAGCATGGAAGCTGGAGGCTGCAGGCATGGCTGACCTGGAGCAGCAGCTGTACCCTTCTGACAAAGTAACAGCTCAGGGCTTCATTTTGCAATCAGGACTTGGCCTTTCCCAGTATATTATGACAGACTCTTAGTTAAACGGGTATTTGGGATATATAGAAAACCCAGCCCAGCAGAGTTCTTGGAGGCTCTGGACTAATTGTGGGGAGTAGTACATGTTTACTTCTTGTGGACCAACAGTGATCACTGGGCTGAAGCCACCCAGAACACTGTGTTGAGTGGGATTCAGCAGGAAAGAGCTCTGTGACTTTCTTTCAGGGATGTGGCATGTGCTATCATCCCTTATAGAACGCTAAGCCTCCAGGTCCAGGAGACGTCGCAGGCCCTGTGAGGACAGACGTTACTGACTTCAGCTTCCTCATTACAAAAAAAAAAAAAAAGGGGTTTTAGGTTTCATTATTTTGGGGGGGGGCACATGTGTGCCATGGTGTGTGAGTGGAGGTTTGAGGACAGCTTGTGAGAACCAGTTCTCTCCTTCTACATGTGGGTTCTGGGAATCAAGCTCAGATCGTCAGGCTATGTGCAGGTACCTTTTGCAGCTGAACCATCTTGCCATCACAGCTTATTCACTTAGAATTTTATTATTTATTTATTTATATTTCACTTATGAGTAGTTTGCCTACATGACATGTAAGTGCACCCATGTGTGCAATTCCCTCAGATGCCAGAAGAGGGTGTCAGAACCCCCTGTAACTGGAGTTATAGACGGTTGTCAGTCGCCATGTGAGTGCTGCAAACTGCAGATAGTCCTCTGCAAGAGCACCGGTGCACTTAGCCTCTGAGCCATCTCTCCAGCCTTTTCTTCATTTTTTAAAACAAGAAACATCTCCATTCTTTTCAGAGTGACTGTGGGCACATCAAGTTCCAACACAGGGTAAAGACCAGGCACAAAGTTCTCTTTCTGTAGGGGCTGATGTTCTTGCTTCCTGTTCTATACGTGGTCAGTGTTTGTTGAGGGAACAGTTTGTGCTCAATATTATACCTTAGAGTCTGGGGAAATTTTATGTAAAATATTCTTATCATAGAAGAGACAATAAATACTGATCAGTGCGATGTATATTGAAGTGACTTCTTGTTGTGACTTAAAATATGGGAACGACTCAACTATAGATCCTGTGACTTTCCGACAGCCACACAAAATGGCGAGAAAGGTGCCTCATGACATTTTTGGCTTACATATCCTTAGCCCATCCCAGACTTTCCAGCTCAGCTGTAAATGGGGGAGCACCCACTCTTCTGTAAATAAACACCCACTGTATGCTCTGTTAGCAAGCCCAATAAACTCGTTAGGATTTTCCAAAAAAACCAAAATAAATAAATAAACAAATAAGGCAAAAACCCCAGAGCTAATGGAAACCTTCAATACTTCATTATTCTACCAAAGTTGACCCCACGTTGGCAAATCCTTGGGTCTTTGGTTTCTTATTCCTGTTTTTTCCCCTAAAACTTTATATATATTTTTATGTAAACTGCTTCAAGTTATTTCTGGAAAAATGTGTTAAAATTGTCTCTCTTTGGAATAATAAAAATATTCTAAAAAATAAACAAACAAACAAAAATACCCCAAAATACCACAACCAAGTCAACTCCTAGAAGGAAGAGTTGCTGAGTGTGGTGGCACACACTTTTAATCCCAGCCCTTATAAGGCAGAGGCAAGGGGATCTCTGTGAGTTCAAGGCCTGCCTGGTCTCCATAGAGAATCCGTGGCTACAGGGAAACCCTGTGTCAAAAAGCCAGAAAAAAAAAAAAGGAAGAGTTTATTTGGTTTAAAGTTCTGGAAGGTTAAGAGTCCATCATGTCAGTCATGTCATCATGTCAGGGAGGCATGGCAAGAGGTGTCCAGAGCAGAAAGTTGAGTCATCACATCTTCAAGTAGACACAGGAAACAGAGATAGCAGGATGAGGTTATGAACTCTCAAAGCCCAGAAATGTGTGCCTCTTCCAGCAAGGCCACCTTCCCCAGATGGCATCACAAACTGACAAAATATTCAAATACTTGGAGCCCATGAGGGATGTCTTCATTCAAACTACCATATTCTGGGCTGTGTAAGAAAGAAAGATGACCAAGCCAGGGGACCAAGCCAGTAAGTATTGTTCCTTCTTGGTCTTTCTTCATTTCCTGCCTCCAGGTTTCTGCCTTGAGTTCCTGATTTGTTTCCTTTAATGATGGACTGTAGCCTGGAAGGTTAAATAAACCCTTTCTTTCCCCACAAAAAGGTCACATGACATATAAGGAAATCAAAACAGTAATGCAAACCTTTCCAACATTTCTGGAAAAATGTGTTAAAATTGTCTCTCTTTGGAATAATAATAATAAAAAGACGGGAATGACTATTAAAAGGAAAAAAAACAGAAAGTTCTAGAACTCTTTGTCAAGGGTGCAGAACTCTGTAACTCTGAAACCAAATTTTTTAACCTATCGATTCCAATTCTACCTATAGAAATCTGAACTTTTGAGTTGTGGCTTATGTCAATGAATTAAGTCTATCTTATAGTCCCCTCTGGATATTATTAAGTCTCGTTTGTTGAAGTTGTCAACTTTCCAAAGTCCAAGGGGAAACATTTCTTAATGCCCTGAAATGATGGATGCTTAGAGTAACAAATCCCATGCACGTAGCTTTCCCTGATGATCTCTCAGAGGTTTCTTGGAAGGTAAAAGACTGTCTTAGAGTGACTGTTTAAGCCATTTCACATTTCACCTGCTTCAATTCCTTCACCTTTAATTTCAAATCATTTTCTTTCCTGCAGCCAAAATGAGTCTTTGAACCTTGCAGCCTTTAATCCGAAGATTCGTTATTCCAGAAACATGCCCAGGTTTATGATTAAAATAAGTCAGGCTGCACAGTCTGTTCATGGTTTCCAGTAGGAAGCCAGCAGCAGACAGCGAGGAATCTGTCCAAAGTTCGCTTCCTCCAACACGGGTTGCAGCCCGCCACCGCCTTGCGGCCAGGGGAGAGTTCTCAACATCACGGGCTTAGACATTAAACTCTTCTTGAAAGCCCAGAGGAATCACAGGGGGAGCTGAACCCCTGATAGTCTAATGGCTCCTTACTATAGACTGTTTTCAATAAAAAAATGTTTATCTTGTGACATGAGAAACACCTATATACCTGATTTAATTAGAGGCTTATAATTAAGTCCTGCATTTCCTTCGTACGAAGCCCTTGATATTTATTTATTACTCTTTCTTTCACTTATAAAACAAAATTGGAGACTGGGGGTATAGCTCAGTGGTGGAACATTTGCCTAGCTTATTTAGTGTGCTGAGTTTGATTCCCATGAAAATAAGGAAATAGCGGATTTCACGGTACAGTAAGAGGGTGTGGCTTACAGTCTGAAAATGCTCCTCTAGATACACCTGTGGGTACACCAGTCATAATGGTGTCGGAGAGACACTGCCAGTTTGTGAGAGAGAAGAAACCCCGGGGAAAACGTTGCCACTAGTTGGTGGGGAAGGAGAATCACAGGTGGTGCGCCTGGAGCTTCTTACCACAAAGGTGGAGGTTGGAGCAGTGCATGGAGGCCGGTCCAGGGCGGGGACGCTGCTGTGTGTATTCACAATCATCTGAGAGCCCTGCTGACTTCAGATGTCTAAAGTGCAGGGGTGTCCTCGTAAACCAGATCTGCCTCACAGCAGAACCCACTACGTGCCATGGTGCTTATATTACAGAAGTATTATATCGCATTGTAAACCAGCTGACGTGGATGGCATATGGCAAAGGAAAACGTGCATTTTATATACATATACGTGTAATTTCATCACTGTGCTGACACGTGTGCATCTAAACACAGAGAAAATATGAGGCTGGTGGGATTCAGCTTTATTCCATTTTATGAGAAACAAATATTAAAGGTAATGATAGCTGCAAGTCCTTCTATCTCGATAAGCTAGTGCTGAGCTCCTCGCACTGTGTGGCATGTCGTGGGGACACACGGGGACTAAACTGCCAGGTGCTGCTTTGACGATCCCTTCACCAGTGGTGCTAGAGGCTAGGTGGGCAGAACTCAGTCTGAATCACATTCTGCATCTCGTCAGTACTTAGTTGCGCAAACCACGGGTCCCTGCAGTCTTGACCTTGCTTACTGGTAGTGAAAGAAGGCTCCTTTCCTACCCAGTGTTCTGGTGGTCACTAGTGCAGAGGAGGTCCAGGGCTTGGGGTGCCCAGCATCTCCTAGGGTTGGGAAATGGACTTTTTAGTCATGGACTTTGGTCACACTAAGACGTCCATGCAGATCAGCGGCGACCCTGCCTCATTAGTTTCTCCTGCTGCCATAGGATCTCATGATTCACACCCAGAGTTTGAGTTCAGAGTATTGGGTCCAGGTGTCTGCTGGCCACTGGTGGTCACTTTGGCTTACTTTAAGTGTTAAGAGTCTTGGAGGGTGCTGCAGCAGGACCAGCCACTTTAGAGTATCAAATGTTTTCATCAATTATGATCCACAAACCAGGCTTAGTGGATTTTTGACAGTGCTAGCCCCCCTTCCCTCCAGTGTTTCTAGGCTGAAGGTAACAAGTTACTCACGACTTCTCTAAGGAGGCATTAGTTCCTGTTCCTCTCTCTCCCGTGCTGTATTTCTGTTTATGTGCCAAGGTCATAACATGATTAGGACTCCATCAGGGATATCCTGTCCTGTGAGTTTTCCTGCAGAAGTTATATCAAATCTAAGTCCTCACACCACCTCAGAGACTAGTTCTCAGCATCTTAAACTGAGAGCCATTATCCCATCTGGGGTCATGTAACTATCGAACAAGGGAAGTATGCAAAAAATGGCAATGGGGTTTGTGGTCACACAATGAATCCAAAGTGTTTCTGGCAACGCTAATCCATGTGAATTGTGTGACATCACTGCAGCCTCATTTGTGAACACACAACATGCATGCATGCTATGCATACTGTCACAACACAAATGGATGCAGTCTGAAATACCTTGACTCGGATTCAAAATGACTGTGTTTTATGAACAAGTGTTTTTATTGTACATAACAAACCTAATGGTTTACTTACAGGAAACAGAGACTAATAGTCTCCTATAGAATGTAATATCCTTAGCATGTAAGAATTAAATTAGCATATCTTTGAATTGTATCATGTTAGAATGTTTGCATTTAAAAACTGCTGACTCTGGGGCTGGAAAGATGGTTCAGTGGTTAAGAGCACAAGGACCCAGGTTCAATTTCCAGCACTCACATGGGTGGCTAACAACCATCTGTAACTCCAGTTCTAGGGATCAACGCCCTCTTCTGATCTCCATGGGCATTGCGTGACACTACAACATGGGTATACCTACATACATGAAGGCAATACACTCATACAATAGAATAAAAATAATAAAATATTTTTTAAAACTTGCTGACTCAAGATTCATACGCAGAATTGCTCATTGAATTTTGTCTTGGGATTAGAACAGAGTTCCAAATAATTCCTAAGATGGCACTGAACATACTTCTTCCATCTTCTGTGTAACGCCTTATAACATTGACTTGTGATTAGTGGCCCGGCCAAGTGGCTGCTCAGAGATTCTTTCCATGTTTCTCTCTCTTTAAGGATGCTCTAACACAGCTTGTTTGGCACAAGTTGATGCTGCTCTACTGTTGATGGGGCACACCGTGCTGGTTCCTTTGGTGTAGTTAGAGTTTATAACACATGCTTGTGCAGAGGAACCTCATTAGACTGACCTATGTGGAGACTGGCCCCAGATACTAGTGATCACTGGAGCCTCGCTCACTTTTTAAGCCCTCAGCATTCTGTTTCTGAGAGGCGTGACAGTCTCTTTATGATGTCACTCTTCTGTCAGTGATAAGTGACTTCTTCAGCAGCAATGGCTATAGCACCGTACCATACATATGGTGGTGCTTGGGGCTGCTGGGGCTGTGTCTTGCACAGACTTGAACTTCTTGTCTTTTTTTGGTCTTTTTGAGACAGGGTCTTCCTGTAACTCCACCTGTCCTGGGACTCACTATGTAGACCAGGCTGGCCTTGAACTCACAGAGCTCCACCTCCCTCTGCCTCCCGAGTGCTGGGACTAAAGGTGTGCACCACCATGCCCGGCCCAGACTTGGACTTCTTTTAAGAAGCTGTTGGTATTTCTCTGCATCCTCTGGGGGAGGCCCTTCTCCAGAGAAGAAGGCTGAGCTCTGAGATGCATCCCCTGGAGCTGTGACTTCCACCATGTGCAGGGCCGTCTCCGCTTCTTCTCAGACACCATGGATTGTTTTACCTCAGGCTTTCAGTGTTCAATGCAAAAATATGGTTAAAACAATCAACTATAAATGGCAATGCAAACATAATCAGGTAAATAGAAGTTACGGTGGGAGGCAAAACCTCAAGGATTATTTTGTGTTGCAGGAATCTCTAGCCTTTCAGGAGCAGGTGGACAAGCAGGTGCTTGTCCCCCAGTGTACAAACACAAACACATAGCAATTGTTGCCTACAACTTTAAGGGCTCCTTGGACTTTGTAAAGTCTAAGCATGCTCCAGCAGATGTCCATGGGACCCTCCCAAGACCCTCATTTGAGACATTCTACTCTTTACAAGATACTTGTCACACAGAGTTCATGTCTCTCGTCTTCAGAACGTCAGTGCTAAAGAGAACCCAGCTTTTGTATGAGGGAATATATGTGGTGACCAAACCCAAGCCCAGACAGAAAGCAAACACATTTTCTTTTCAAATTTGGGGCAAATTATGTAACTAACTACTGGTCTTCATGACTTGACTGCAGAATCATGGCCACTGATTGAAGCACATCACTTTTGAACCACAACTGGTGGACTGGATGTCTGTAAGAACCAATACTTACAAAATATTTGTCTTTCTTCCTCCCGTGAGACATACAGGTTTTGCCTCCTCCGTGATTATTAATTTCTCTAAGACCACTTAAAGATGTATGTGTGTCTCTCTGTCTCTCTCTCCCTTTCCCCTCCTTCCTCCCTTCCTCCTCCCATCTGTCCATCTCTCCCTCTCTCCTCTGTCTCTTTCCTCCCTTTCTTCTCCACTCCTTTCTTTGTTAGTGTGTGAGTGGGGGCAGTATGTGCACATGTGTGTGCAGCTGCAGTTGCCTGTGTGTGCATGGAGACCAGAGGAGGACGCTGGATGTGCTGCCCTTCCCCTGGTTCCTTTGAAGCGGACTCCTTCACTGCACCTGCAGTTAGGCTGCTGGCCAGCAAGTCCCAGGGATCCTCCTGTTTCTGAGCCCAACACCAGAGTTACAGGTGCACACACTCTGAGGTCACATGCAGTCTTTTACATGGATGTGGGGAATACCAGCTCAGACTTTCATGCTTGCACACATATACTCTTACCAACTGAGCCATTTCTGCAGTCCTGATATGAGAGTTTCATGCCCTCGGGGGAGGGGAAAAGCTACTGCCTTTTCTCATCCCCTTCCACTTACTGTAAACCAGGGCACATGATACCAAGTATTGATGCAGCTGAGGACTCAGAAGATGGATGCAAACCAGAAAGGAATAGATTGTAAAGCCAGGTGTGGTGGCACATGCCTTTGATCCCAGTACTTGGGAAGCAGAGACAGTGTATCTCTGTGAGTTTGAGGCTAGCCTGGTCTACCTAGTGAGTTCCAGGCCAAACAGTGCTACATAGTCAGACATGTCTCCAAAGTCCTGTGCAATGTACTAACGACTTATACTCTTGAGCTTCTACTTCTTTATTTGGTTATTCAGATTATTAAATAAATAAATTCAGAACAAGCATATAATTACTACTCAACATATAAGAACCGCACAGCTTTTCTTTCTCTTTGAAGGTTTAAGACATTTCAGCAATGACAAGGGAGAGGAGCTGGTTGGTTAATTTATTTGTTCTATTCATTTATTCATGCATCTGTTCAGTCATCTGTAGAAGCTTTAAATGCCTACATTGTGTTGCATGTTGCGCGGATATAAATATGCTACAGTCCCTGCTCTGGGAGAGACAGCCGGAAGCACATTCCCAAGCAACTCCCCCTGTGGCCCACCATCCTTTTCTGAAGTGCCCAGAGTTGAACCTGTCAGTTAAGTCTCTTCTCTTTTGGAAAGTCTGCCTCACAGCTAAGGTCTAGGAGAGATAGGAAAAGGAAACTTTGAGGCTGCATCTCATTGCCCTCGGGTGGAGAGTGGAAAAGATTCTTGGGAATCTGGACTAGTCAGGGTGGAAGGTTAGAGGCACAGCCGGCCGTGACTGCACTGTGCCACATTTCCTGGTCCGTCTTCATTGTCTACTTGACACAGCTTAGAGTAGTTTGAGCAGAGAAGCCTCCATTGCAGAATTTCCCCTTCAGATTGGCCTGGGGGTGTATCTTGTGGATAGTTTTGATTGCTAATTGGTGCAAGGAGGCAGAGCCGACTGTGGGCAGCACCACCTTGGGCAGGTGGACCTCCACTGCAGGAGAAAGCTAGTTAAATATGAACTTAGGAGTGAGCCAGCAAGCAACATTCTTCGATTTCTGTTTCCGGCTCTGGCTCAAGCTCCTGGCCTGTCTTCCCTCAATGGTAGGCTGTGACCTCTGAGCCAAAATAAACCCTTTCCTCCCCTGAGCTGCTTTCGGTTAGAACGTTTTATGACAGTAACAGAAAGGAAACTAACATGTCACATCATCACATCCATGTGACTAAACCAACCAGGCAATCAAGAAGAAAGTCAAATCACTGGTTTAATATCAGTCCATGTAGATGTAACTACATGGCTGAGCCGAGTTTGTGTTAATTACTCTATGAGGCTGTGGTGAGTCGTTAATGAAACCAGTAACTATTTGTAACTTCTAATTTCAAAAGCTTCCATTTAGAACACATTCCTTTTGCTCACTTGGCTCCTGGTAGGCAATTACGTGCCGCGGAAGAAGGTAATTTAAACTTCAGGGGTTCCCTTTATTCTGTGTTCGTTTCCTCGGGCATCTGCCTTCATCATCCCCCTTATGCTCCAGGGGGAGTGGAGTCTATTACTTTCAAAGACTTTAGCTGCCATTTAATATAGTTCCTTTTGGGGAAATAAAAAAAAGAAGAAGAAGAAGAAGAAAAGGCTCACAAGAAACATTTTTCAAATTTCCAGTTAATACACCAAGTCGATATTGCTTGCATTTGAAATCAGAAAAATGACAAACATCCTTTCAAGTTGCCCTGGAGAATGGGAGGTTTAAAATGTCGATGGAAATTAATGGAGATAGTTGGGCTTTTAGTTGTGAGTCTGTGGAAACATCTGGTATCACCAGAGAAAAGGTGAAGGAGAAGAATGGAAGGACCCCTGGATTCCATCTCAGAGGCTCTCAAGGGATTGGGTGTTGGTAGAAGCTTTATAAATCTTTTTTAAATTATTTTATTATTTTTATTTTATGTGTATGCCTGTATTACCTTCATGTAAGTAAGTGCACCCATGTCATGCAATGCCCACAGAGACAGAAGAGGCTGTGGGATCCCCTGGAACTGGAATTACGGAGAGTTGTTAGCTGCCATATGGATGCTGGTATTTGAACCCAGGTCTTCTGCAAGAATAGCCAGTGTTCTTAACCACTGAGCCAGCTCTCCAGCCCAAGAGCTTTACAAATTGTAATGGTGCTTTCTGAAACAGAGCTCGAGAACCAACATAGTCTTCATAAAATATTCTACCCTGCAAGAAGTCTCTACTATGAAGGTGATCCATTCACCCTAATATGCCCATAACAAATCGTCATTTTCTTGTCCTTGTGTGAAACAAAGAGGGAAGGGAGGGGTGAAACAATCAGCAATCTGGGGCCATTCTCAAACTATGCAAGATGCTTACCTCATGGAGTGTGTGCTATTTCTGTTTCCTTTCTTTCCACCTTCCCTCCTTCCTCCTACTCCTCCTCTTCCTTCCCTCCCTCCCTCCTCCTCCCCCTCCTCCCCTTCCTCCTCCCCCTCCTTTTCTTCTTCCTCCTCCCCCTCCTCTTCCTCTTCCTTCTCTCCGCTCCTTTCCTCCCCCTCTCTCTCCCTCCCTCCCTCCCTTCCTCTTCCCCACCTCCTTTGTGTGACAAGATTGACAAGATCTTACACCAGAGCCTAGGCTGGCCTGGAACCCACCATAAAGCCCAGGCTGGTCACAAGCCGACACTAACCCTCTTGTCTCAGCCTCTTGAATCCTGGTATTATAGGCCTGCTATATTATAGGGTTACAGGAGCTGCTATGCCTGGCTCCTGTTTCCCTTCTTTCTGTGGCTACTCTTTAGGGTGCAGTCTATGAATTCATTTGCTCTGAATTTCTTTTCTCATTAATGCTTGATGGATTTCTTGTTATGTTCTTCCTAGGATTTTCTTTTCCAGTCAAATAACAGAGTGCTTTGCAATCTAGGAAAAACATAAATTTTTGTTGCTTTTGTGAAGAGAACAGAACTTCTATATTTGGCAAGATAAAGCAATTTAAAATTCTCTAAAGGATTTTTTCCTGAGGCGGCAAATTTGAAGGGAGGATGTGTGTAGTAAATGTGAGCAGTTGGCAGGGCCACTAAGCAGACAGCTCGCCACTGTCAGGCCATTGCTGCCACTGCCTGGATAAAAGCTGTTCTGGTCACCATCCATCTTCCCTGCTTAACAAAAGGAATTCTAATACCTATGTGGTACATTTGAAGTGCTATCCTGGAGAAAGTGATTCCCCCTGCCCCGGCCAGCCTCCCAGAGGCAGACTGATTAATAGTAACTTTCCCTAAGTGCTTCTGTGAGCCTGAGAGAGTTTTATAAAGGCGCACACTATTCCAGCAGGAAGGCTCATGCACAGCACACTGGCTCCCATTTGCCAACTGAATCACAGCTGTCTCCCATTTATTACCCAAGAGCCTGTCACCACCTGCCTTCAAACTTGCTTTTCTGACTCAGCACATTCCTTTCCATCTCCCACAGCCTCCTCTGTTCTCCAAAGACCATGCGGGGCTGTCTGGTTCTGCGCCCCATGTTTCCTCACTCTGTGTCATAGTATGCCAAAAATATGCTGCTGTGGCTCCCAAGTGGGGCCAGGTGAGCTCCTTCAATTAGACCTTGAACAGACATCCAGGACCCTGTGGGCAGAGTCGCTGCAGCAGCTTAGTGGGACCTGAGGACTGCACTCCACTTTGGGGCTTTCCCCTCCTCTGTTCTCTAGTAGAACAGCTCATCCAACTGTCCCCAAGTGACTCAGTGATGTTTTGCTCATTATTTATAATTAATTCCTCGTGATACCTAGCAGGATCCTGCAGACACTTTTAACTTACTGACTTTGATGAATATACTTGGAACCAGGTATAGAAATTAGCGATAGCCAACCAATACTTCTGGATGGTGCTGTCAGTTGCTTTCTTCATCACTGTGGAAAAATCCCTGATGGCAGTAATTAGAGAGAGGAAGGGTCTATTTTGACTCACAGTTTCAGTCCATTAAAGCGGGGAGTCCTGGATGGTTGCACTGTATGGGAGGCGGCTCCCTCACTGTGGATCAGGAAGCCCCAGTGCCTACGTCTTCCCGCTAGGCCCTGTGCTCTAAGGTTTTATAGCCTCCCAAACAGCATCATCAGATGGGGATGCAGTGTTCAAACAGATAACCCTGAGAGGAACATTTCACATGTGAAACAGAACAAGGGAAATACTTAAAATGGTCTAGATGGCTGCATCCCACTAGACTAAAGTTAGTGTTTTTTTTGGGGGGGGTTGTTTGTTGTTGAGACAAGTTCTCCCTGTAGCCCCAGATGGCCTGGAACTCACTATGTAGACCAGGCTGGCCTTGGTCTCACAGAGATCCACCTGCCTCTGCCTCCAGTGCTGGGATCAAAAGCGAGTGCCACCATGCTAGGCTCCAAAACTAGCTGTTTTCAGAAGACAAATGCATATGCAAATAAGTTTCTGTGTATGTGTGTGTGTGTTTGTAGATGCATGTGCTGTGCATGTTCATATGCATGTACAGGTGTGTGCCAGGGGTGAGTGCACATGTGTATGTACATGTGGAGGCCAGAGGTCAATGTTGAGTGCTTTCCACCTTATTTATTTATGATTTATTTTTATTACTTTTTACTTACGAGTATATGTGTCTGTGGGGGAGCATATATGCAGGTGCCTGTAGAGTTCAGAAGAGGGTATTAGAGCCCCTGGAGCTGGAGTTACAGATGATTGTGAACTCTTTGACATGGGTACTGGGAACCTATGAACTCTGGTCATCTATGCTCTTAACCACTGAGCCATCTCTCCAGCACCTCCACCTTATTTTTTGAGACATGGTCCCTCACCAAACCTTGGACTCACCAAGTGAGTTAGACTGGCTGCCTAGTGAGCCCCGGGGACCCTCTGGCCACCCCTCCCCACTAGGATTACAGGCTCACACCACCAAACATGGGTGGTGGGGATCAAACTCAGGTCCTCATGGTTGGTCAGCAAACACTTTCCCAACAAAATGTCACTTTAAAATCATTCATTACATTGTAACACTGTCATAATAATTTTTAAAATCTATAATACTAGCTGGGTGTGGTTGCATACACCTTTGATCCCAGCACCCAGCAGGCACAAGCTACTTGTCAGTTCGACGAAAGGGTTGTGGAAATCAAGAACAATGGGCTTTAATTTACAGGGAGAACGGTGAAGAAAAGACAGGAAAGAGAACCTTGGATGGTAATTTCTCTTGGTACATTCATAAGGCTTTTCCAGAATGTTCACAGCAATGCATATATTAATTAGTAAAGACCCTGAGTTCAAGTGCCCTCTCTTCCCTCCTGGGTCTAACTTGAGTTGCCCTTTGACCTCTGCTGTGTCACACAGCCTGAGGAGAACTCAGAGTCCTCTAGAACTGGGAGATGCTGATTTTGTGAGAAGCTGCCCCAGCATTTTATGGAACGTGTGTGTGTATCCTATAAGGGCATCCATCAAACAAGACCTGTAGTTAAATATTAAGCAGGCAAAGTAAACATACTACAACTAACAACAATAGTAAGGGAAGAAATTTTAGAATGTAAATGAGAATTTAACATACTCCAAAATTGAAGTTGAGCACCTCCATCAAGTATGTGTGGCACAGGAAAGGGAGGACATTAGGGCTCATAGAAACAGTGGCGGCTAGCCACTGGTCGTGGGGTTGGATCTCAGTTCAAGTCCCATGTGCTTTCTCTAGAGCAGTTCACATGCACAAACCAAAATGAGCATCTTGCCCATGACCCTGCTTCTAGCAATGACACTGCAGGATTTCACCTCCCCTCTCTCGACTCACCTCTACCAGTACCCAAACCCTGGCAGAATTTTTCCATTATTCAACTACTAAGAGAAGTTACATATAATATGCACAAATCAGTCATCTTTAACCCAGTCATTGTTTTTCTTATCGATTTAAATCGGCTTCTGAGAATCCTAAGCTCCGTTTAGTATTTACCATGATTAAATGCAACCCAGTAATAATCCTGCTAGCACCCTAGCTGTTTCCAAAACATTGTTTTCATTTCATGCAGAATTATAGACACCCTGCTTACTATTTATTTAGATCGAGCAGTCTCATTTTAATGGACAGCCATTAGGTCTGCCTTTAGGGAAGATTTCTTTTTTATTTACACTTGCTACCATGAGAAAAATGAGGCTGTGTAGGTTAACGGTGATTAATGATGGAGTATCCAAGGCACAGGGATCCCCCACAGGATAATGTGAGATCTGCACAGGAGTTGCAATTCGCCTCAGGTTGTTTGCAGACCGAACAGTCAGTCACCCTGGCCCCTACCATTTGTCATGTCTTGTGGTCCTGTACCTCTGGTTGCTCTGGTAGTGGATATTCTCCTTGTCATCAAAGCTTGGTTTATTGCTTGGCTCTGATCAGGTTACTCAGCACAGGGAGAGGGTTGGAGATGAGTCTCAGAAGCAATGAATGAACAACTGCCTGCTTTGTAGTTTAACAAAGGTGGAGTCTTCCCTGGCTATGGTTATCCTCGTCAGCACCTCCAGAGAGCTAACATTGAGCTGCTCATGGCCTGACCCCATAATCGTGTTATTTGGAAAACTAAAAGCTATTTGTGGTTTAAAATTTATTTAAGTGTGCATGTATGTAAATGCACACTTGTCATGCAATGGCTGCAGAGGCCAGAAGAGGGCATCAGATCCCTTGGAACTGGAGTTATGCATGGTTGTTAGCTGTCATGTGGGTGCTGGGAATTGAACTCCAGTCATCTGCAAAAGCAGCCAGTGCTCTTAACCACTGAGCCATTTCTCTATCCTGGTATTCAGGTGTTTTTTTTTTTAATTTTTATTTTTTCAAAGTTTTTTTAAAATTTTATTATTTTTATTTTATGTGCATAAGTGTATTGCCTGCCTGTATGTGAGTGCACCTGTGTCGTGCAGTGCTGCAGAGGTCAGAAGAAGGCTTCAGATTCCCCTGGAACTGGAGTCAAGGACAGTTCATAGCCACCATGTGGGTGCTGGGAATTGAACCTGGGTCCTCTGCAGGAGCAGTCAGTGCTCTTAACCACTGAGCTATCTCTCCAGCCCCCCTGGTATTCATGTTTTAATGAAACGGATTATTTTCCTCTTGTAACCACACTCTAAAATGATTTTGGTCCATGTGGACTGAGTTCCTCTCTATCCATGTTGGGTGTTCACAATACTCAGATGAGTGGTGAGGTAGATTGGGGTGTGACTGGAGGAAACACTGGAATGCAGTGCAGGGGATAGTGAGAAGGGGACACATTAGGGAGAAGGCTGAGTAGAGCTGCAGTGGAAAGGCCAGGCTTGTGCTGACAGGCGGCACCAGTGGTGAGGGTAAGGGGCAGGGCGTGGGCAGTCACAGCCAGATTTTTACGTTAGCTGGAGCAGAACCAGAACCATCAGGGAAGGAGGCAGCCACATGCCCAGACAGACATTTGGAGCTGATGTCCAAATGGTTGGGCTCACCCCACGGACAGGAGGTGACCCCAGAAGGAGGTCACACCCGGAGAGGAAACAGCAAGGCATGGTCACTTTAGCCAAGATGCACCTGTGTCCTCCCCAGCTCTGGGATCACGAGCATGTGCCGCCATGACCAGCTTTTAATGTTGTGTCTGGGAATCAGATATTTTTATCAACTGAGCTATCAGTATCCCAGGAGAGGGATCTTAGCTAGGGCAGTCCATTGGTGTTTCCTGTGGTTTCTGGTCATTCAACAGATTTGTACATCAGCCTCAGGGTTCCAAAATCTTGCTGATATTTGTTATTATCTCACCATCAAGGCCAAGATCATGGTCCAATTTATGTCCATAGGGAAGAGCATTGATTCAAACCCTTGGCAGGAGAAACTGTAATAATCACACTGAGAAGTGTGCCTGGTGGGGTGGGAAGTACATGGGCTATCCGTGCAACCCACCATAATTCCCTAGATGTTGTTTTTCCATATTCAAGCGTGCAAGTGTGATGCACATGTTTGCATGTATGTGGGCACATGTACATGTGTGGGTGCATGTGTATGAGGAGGCCTGAGGTTGATGGGAATTCCTCTCAGCTGCTTTTCCACCTCATTCATTGAAGCAAGGTCTGTCTAGGAAACCCGGAGCTCACTGATATGGCTAGCCTGGCTAGCCAGCTTGCTCTAGGGATCCCCTATCTCCTCCCTTCTGAGGCTGGAATTACAGGAGGTCTGCCAGCCCACCCAACATTTACTTGGATTCTAAGGATCTGAATTCTGACCCTCAGGCTTGCATAGCAATCACATTAACCACTGAGCCATCTCCCCAGCCCCCTAAACGTTGTTCTGATTCAGTTCCTCAGGCTTCTAAAGAACACAAGAAAAGAGCAAACCATAGATACAGGAAGCACACAGTCTGTAGGAGGCAAGTTTGCAGAGTGAGGGGAACATGTTGCCTATGGCAAGAGAGGAATGGCTTTAGAATCTCAGCTTCGCTGGAGAACAGATTTTTGCTCATCTGTTAGCTTTTTCTGTCATTTTGAACAAATTAATTGGTGTCTGCCCAGCTTCTCCCCTGTGGAATTACTCTGTCTGTACGACATTCTATGCAACTGAGTTACAGAGACCCTTCCACACAGGGAAAGGAGAATTAAGCTCCCATGGGGCAAATCGTACAAAACCCACATGCGATTCTTCTGCAACTAATCAGTTTTCTTATTTTTAAACTATTTCTGTGATCTTGGAAACAACCCCCTTCCATTCCTGATATTGGTTATTTGGTTATTCTGTTTATAAAAATTTCAAAGAAACAGCTTTTAGTTTTAAAGAAACTACCTTAAAATTTTTTTCTGACAGATGTTTGGTTTTGTACCTATTCGTTTTCTTTATTATCTTTTAAGTTCAACATTCTTTGCTTTTATTTTACTACTCATTTCATATATTTTTATATAAAAGCTGATTTTTATTCTTTGCTAATCTGAATATTTTTTATCCAAAGTTATACCTTTTCCATTAACCAAAGTATGGTGTATCTTAGTTATATTGATGGCCAGCTCAAAATATTTTGAAATTTTTTGTTACATTTACTTATTTGTGTGTGTGTGCAGAGGTCAGAGGACAAGTTGTTCCAGTTACTTCTCTTCCTCCTTATGTGGGTCTCAGGGATTGAACTCAGGTCGTCAGGCTTGGTGGCAAGCTCCTTTAAGCCACTGAGCCATCTTGCTGTTCCAAAAAAATACTTTAAAATTTTCATAATGATTTTTCCCTTTGATACATAGGTTATTGAGAATGTTGAGTTTAGATATCATGAGACTTTTAAAAATTTATTTCACTATGGTAAGAAAACATACTTTATAAAATTTTGATACGAGATCTTTTGAGATCTAGCTTCATGTTTGAATTTTAACTGATTTTAAAAAAGTTCCCTCTTTTTTTTTTTTGGTCTTTTAGAAACAGGGTCTCTCTGTAGACCTGGCTGGTCTTGAACTCACAGAGATCCGACTCCCCCTCCTCCGCCCCCAGGTGTTGGGATTAAAGGCGTGTGCCACCAGGCCTGGCTCCATTGCTCTTGAACAGGACATAGGTCTCATTCCATATGCTTATCATATCAATTTGGATAATCATGCTGTAGTTTTCATCTCATCTAATTTGCTTTCTATTTCTCTATCGCTTATTGAGGATGGTGAAGCAGCAGTCTAATTACATGTGATGATTTTTCTGCTTCTTTTAGTTTTATTATTTTCAGAAATTTTTATAACATTTATTTATTTATTGTGTGTGTGTGTGTGTGTGCTTGCATGCACGTGTGCACACAGTGCGTATGTGGGGATCAGAGGACAACTTGCAGAAGTCTGTTCTCTCCTTCCACCGTACGGGTCCTGGGGCTTGAACGCAGTTTTTCAGGCTTGGCCACAAGCTCCTTTACCCACTGAGCCGTCTTGCTGGCTCCAATTTTGCGATGTTTAGCAACTTCTACTCCTTGTCTTCCTTTTCTCTCTCCTTCATTCATCTCTCACCCTCTGCATCATCTTCTTCCTCTTGTTTTTGTGGTACTGGAAAGTAAGCCCAGGGTTCTGTGCCTGTGAGCCCACTCCCACAAGGAGCTATGTGAGCCCACTCCCACAGGAGCTGCACGTGCCTGTGAGCCCACTCCCACAAGGAGCTGCACGTGCATGTGAGCCCACTCCCACAGGAGCTGCACGTGCCTGTGAACCCACTCCCACAGGAGCTGCACGTGCCTGTGAGCCCACTCCCACAGGAGCTGCACGTGCCTGTGAACCCACTCCCACAAGGAGTGGGAGCCCCAGTGTTTCCACTCAGTTTTCCATGCTTCTCTTGTTGATAGCAGCTTTTAAACATATGATGTCATTTTTAATTAGACAGCAAAACACTGAACTTTGATACTTACCATCTGTCCCATCCATTCTTTGGTTATCTTTCTCTTTATTTCTTGACCTTTTCATAAAAATTGGTCAATTTGTTTGTAATTAGCCCTTTATTTTCATTCATTTTAAAAATTATATATGCTTCTGTTGTACTTCTAGGATTGCTACAGAAATTGAAATATGCCTTGAGGAACTCGAATTCTGAGACTACACACATTATAGGTTCAAAGTCGGGTGGGTTGATCATACAACCAGTTGTTCAAATCTACACCAGAAGAAGATTAAAAAGCTGAGAGTGAAAAGAATAGTGTCCGTAATCATGCTGAGATTGAGATGTAAACAAGCCCTTGTCCCGGACCACGTTCTTCATGTGGTCACCCTCCACAGTTGATAGTCACCTTATAAAATCCGCAACCCATTCACTCTCTCTTAACCAAGATGTGGCTTCAGGTGCAGGAAAGATACACAAGAGTTGCCTCTCCTGGTGGGTTTCTTTTCTCCTTCTTTTCTTTTTAATCAACCACTTTATCCTTTAAGTCCATTTATCTGTATCTCTTCATTACATCTTCAGAAATCGTGTGTACTGGGGCTGCGGAGATGCTCAGTAGAGCTTGCCACTGGTCCATAAGACCTGAGCTGGTTTCCCAGACCCCGTGTCACACCATATCCACCTGTGACTCCAGTCTCAGGGGTTCAAATACCCTCTTCTGGCCTCCCGTGGGCACCTGCACTCATGTGCACATAGACACAAATCATAATAAAAACCCTTAAATAAATATGTGTGGTGGTTTGAATGAGAATGTCCCCCAGAGGCTCCAAGCTTTTAGACATTTTGTCCCCAGTTGGTGGCGCTGTTCTGGGAGGTCTTAGAAGGTGTGTTCATGCTGGAGGAAGCATGTCAATGGGGTTGAGCTTTATGAGTTCTTAAGCCTTGATGGATCTCCAATTGCTCTCAGCTCCCTGTACCTGCTTTGAGATGTGGAAGCTCCACTTTCTAGTATCGCCACATCCTGCCATCAAGATGAGCTTGAAGATGTGAGCTTTCTGCTCTGACCACCCCTGCCACCATGCCTTCCAGCCATGAAAGACTCTCATCTCTCTAGAATCATAAGCTCAAATAAAGTCTTCCTTCTGTAAATTGCATTGGTCAGTGTTTTTTAATCACAGCAACAGAAAAGTAACCAATACACTATCCCACTGGGAAGACAAATCTCCATTCAGCTTGAGAGAAAACGTGGTATTTGCCATCATTCTGTGTCTGGCTTGTTTCTTTTAACATGATGATCTCCAGTTCCATCCATTTTCTTCAAAATGGGGTGATTTTGTTCATTATTGCTAAGTAAGGCTCCATCACGTATAGACCCACATTTTATCTACTCATATTTCCACTGGTGGCCACTTAAACTCATTTTTTTGAGGTAACTCTTTTTTAAAAAATAATAATATGTATTGCTTTTATTTATGTGTATGAGTGTATTGTCTGTATGTGTGTAGGTACACCCATGTTGTGTAATGCCTGAGGTGGTCAGAAGAGGGCATTGGATTCCCCTGGAACTGGAGTTACAGATGGTTATTAGCTACCATGTGGGTGCTAGGAACCGAACCCAGGTCCTCTGCAAGAGCAGCCAGTGCTCTTAACTGCTGAGCCATGTTTCCAGCCCTTGGGGTAACTCTTTTAAGCATTGATGCCTGAATTATCTTGGTTTTGCTTCACCTGAAAATCTTCCATCAGGTTAGACAGTCGATGGTCCACATCAAACAAAATAAATCACACAGCCTGACTGAGATAATTCCTAGGGGATATACCTGATGGCTTGTGTCAAGCCAAACACCGATCTCATTGAAGCCAGAGATGGGCACCATCTAGTGTCCTCTACCCTGCCCACTAAGCATGATGGTACACCTTTGATGGTCCCAGGAGAGTTCTTAGACATTTTCTAAAGCTGCTTCTTCCATTTCAGGGGAAACTTCCTTTGTGTTTCATCTGTGTGAAAGCAGCTGAAATCTGATTCAGCTACTGACCTTGGAGATTTCACTGGGAGAGAGGACAGAAAGAAGCCCAGTTCCAAGGCAGCTGGTCTCACAGAGCTCATGCAGGGAGGGGTGAAGACCAGGATTGGGCAGATGGCCTGTCAGAGGATGTAGATGCCAAGCTATAAAAATCACAAAGCATATTTTTTCACGACAGCATCAATTCCTTGACTGGATCCGTAGACCTCAGTGTTGGCAGCTGTGAACACCCCTCTGGGGCTACAGGAGAGTGGCTGTGACTGGAAAGGCCAGACTGTCACTCTTTGTCTTTCTTGATGGACACACATGGGGTTCTGTGAAGTAACCTCAGGTTCATGGAGGCCAGTGTCCTTTTCACATTCAGAAATGAGCCTCTCTCAGGGTTCTCCCAGGCTGAGGCTGACACAGGTCACATGTGGGCCAGACAGAATTCACCACTTTCCTAAAGTAACTCTGAAATGACCGACAGCTGACATGATGCATGCATCTCTCTGTATGTGAAAGAATCGTGTGTCTGCTCAGACCAGACAAGGAAGAACTCCAGAAAGCAAATGGGAAATAAAGACCCAGAGAATTCAAGTCTGACAAGCTCACCATGACCAGATTTCAGAGAGATGCATATGACTAACATGATTTGTGAAAATATTGTTTTATAATGTACAGAATTCATGTAGGCAGAAATATGATATAGGACACGTTTCTATCAGGGGGTTTCTTTTTGTTTGGTTGTTTTTTTTAAAATTTATTTATTTTGAGACAGGGTCTCTCTATAGCCCCAGCTGTCCTGGAACTCTCTATGTAGATCAGGCTGGCCTCAATCTCACAGAGATCCACCTGCCTCTGCCTCCAAGTGCTAGGATTAAAGGTGTGTGCTAACATGCCTGGCTCAGGGTTTTGTGTTTTAAAGATTCGTGTGTGTGTGTGTGTGTGTGTGTGTGTGTGTATGTGTGTGTGAGTGATAGTGTGGGTATGCGTGTGTGCCTGTGCAGAGGTGCTAATGTTCATGGAGACCAGAAGAAGGCTTCAGTTCCCTTGGAGCTGGAGTTAAAGGCATTTGCTGGGTGCCCCATTTCCCATGTGGGTGCTGGGATCCGAACTCTCTTTCTCATGATTGAGTAGCAAGTGCTCTTAACCACTGTGCCATCTCTCCCTCCCCAAGGTGCCATTTATTTTTTATTTGGTTAGGGCTGACTTACTAGGCAAGCCGTCAGCTAAATCTTAATTATAAACGGATACTATAATGAAACCATTTATAATACTAATGTTAGTTCTTTGACAGTTAGGGTCATTTAAATATCAATAGAAGCTTCAAAAATTGACAAAGGAGTAGATTTGCTTCCTGTAAGTATTCATGATTATTTGTCTATGTGTTTGTATAAAGGATAAATTACAAGGAACTAGGCTAGAATTCAAAGTACATGAAGTCAGAGGCCTGACTCTGGAATATCGCCACTGATTCTTGCTTCTGTTCCTCCCTGCTTTCTTAATTCTCAACCAGAAAATCAGTTTCAGCAGATGGTGGGGAACATGGCAGCTCTAACTCCTCACTGACATGTCTTCTCATTCCCACAACAAGAGAATATATTTAAAGTTCTCAGAGGAAGATTACAGTGATTCACTTGGCCAACCTTAGATCAATCAACAATTTTAATGAAAGTGAGGCCTTTAAAGGACTCTGTATGGGTCATGCATCTGCTCAGTAACTATGGTCAAGGTATCAGACATGCCAACACACTGAAAGCTCTGGTGGACATAAAGGTCCTACAGAGGAGAATTCCCACATAAAGACAATAATCCACATTGTGAAGACTCCTAAGAGCCCTTGGCATTACATTGCTGAGAGACACAGTCACGGGAGCACTTGATGAGTCCAGTATACTTTCTCTGAGCTCACTCCTAAACTTTAGACCCTTCATATCCACACTATACGCTGCTGTGTCCTCATACATAGTTTTCAAATTTAGCATCATAGAGATTTCATTTCCTTGAACTGATTACCTTCGTAAACCCCTTATTACTTATATATGAGTGCTACCAGGCTGGTCGTCTACCCCGGGAACTGTAAACAGTGCAGCAAACATTGAAAGAGGGGGTTCTTGGGCAACAACTTTATCTGGTCAAAATAAGTCTGCATCCCGTGGGGAAAATTTATATGCAAAAGTCATAGGAGGGAAATGTCTTAAAGCATCAAATTAACCAGGATCGAGACTTCAAGACAAGAATAGATGAAGGAAATGAATTCAGGTATAACTGAGTTTACCAGTCTACCTACAGGAAGGTGACTACCAAACATGATCTCCTGGTGGGATGTGCATCTCACATGTTATCAGAATGCAGATCTGTGCCTTTTCTTGCCAAGGACAAATGGTGTCTCTGTGATGGAGAACTATGACAAATAACACTTTAATTGAGCCATCAAACTTCTATTACTAACAAAGGCCCAGCGAAAGTACACGCCTCCTGTCACGATGTGCAGAGAGGTATGATATTGCCTGTGTAATGTCCTTGCCAAAACGTTTAACCTGACTCTATTCATGAGGAGAAAGTCAGACATCTCCATTGTAGAACACTTTTATTAACATTAAAATGTTAGTTTCTGGAGAAAGATTAAGGAGTGAACTGTCTTAAAAAGATGAAGCAATAAATCACAGTGTACAGTCCATATTTCTTTCAGGATTAAAACATCTCTCAAATGTGAGGCCATTTGGAGGTCAGTTAAGTACATATTCAAAGGATTGGGCATTTGATATTATCATTTAATAAGTTCTGAATTTCCAGAGAGTGGCGTTGATATCGTGGATATACAAAAGAACATCCATCTTTAAGGAATGAATGTTCAGGTATTTAGAGGCATTTTCATATATGTATGATTTGGAAAATAATTAAACAGATCAATGTACTGTATGCATTGAGGGGGGAGTGAGGGGGAGAAGGAAAGAGAGAGAACATGAGAAGGTAAAACAGAAATCATACACATTAGCTAGCTTTCTATTACTATAACAAAGGCCTGAGACAATAAAATTAGAAAGAGAAAAGGTTTACTTGGGCTCACAATTTCAGAAGTTTTAGTTGGTGATCAATTGATCCGGTTGCTTTAGTGCCTGGGTAGGAGCTTGTCAGAGGAAAGCTGCTCACCTTGTGGTCAGGAAGTGA
Source organism: Nannospalax galili (assembly GCF_000622305.1). NCBI lineage: Eukaryota > Metazoa > Chordata > Mammalia > Rodentia > Spalacidae > Nannospalax > Nannospalax galili. Next base: position 107,563 of record NW_008345053.1, read on the forward strand.
ACGAGAAAGGAAGAGGAAGTCGACAGAGCCTCACTGTCCCTTAAGGACACTCTCACTGTGACCTGAAGCCCTCCCTGGCTTAAGGTCCCAGCACCTTCCAATAGCAACACCCTGGGAAAGCCTTACAAGGGTGACACATGTGTGCATATGTGTGTGTGTGTGTGTGAGAGAGAGAGAGAGAGAGAGAGAGAGAGAGAGAGAGAGAGAGCACGTGCCAAGGATAACCTCTCTTGTTGTTCCTTGGGTATCCTTAACCTTTTCGCTTCTGAGACCAGGTTCTACCTGCAGCTCACCTGGTAGACGAGGCTGGCTGATCACAAGCCCAGCAGCCTCTCTCCCCTGCACTGAGATTACCAGTGAGTGCACCACGCCTGGCTTTTCTTAGGTGAGCTCTGGGGATTAAGCTGAGATCTTTTTGCTTCCAAGGCAAACACTTTACATACAGAGCCATCTCTGCAGCCTCCCCCAGGGCCTGTGAGGGCTGCTACAATCTGTATCACAGCAGCCTTTGTGGTGAGCAGTAACCAGTCATGAATCCAGATGAAAGTGGCTGTGTGGACTCTGGTGGAGAAGTCCACACCCTTCCTGTGAGCTCAAAGGCTTTTAAAATGAAACAATTTCTTTTCTTTTTCTTTAGTTCAGATGAGTTTACCCAGACTTGGCTGTCCTGAAGTTTGATGTGTTTCCTACTTCCTTTCCTCTTTTCTTCTTTACCCACAAGCACCTCTGTTCTATCCCTAGAGCTTTGACTCCATTCCTGAGTGACATCCACAGTTCAGGTCCAACCACATAATTTGTAGAGCCTAAAATGAAATACAGGGCTCTTTATAGACAGGTGTGGTACAAAGCCAGGTGTGGTAGGAAATGCATTTAATCTGAGTACTCAGGAGGCAGAGCTTTATGAGTTCTAGGCTAGCCTGGTCTGCATAGCAAGTTCCAGGCCAGCCAAGGCTACATAGTGAGCCCTGTCTCAAAAAACAAACAATAAACAAAACAAAAGAAAAGAACCACTACAACCTTTGCCCCAGATGGAGTGGCTATCAAAAGGAAGACAAATAACAGCCAGTGTAGGAGAGGTTGCTGGGGGAGGACCACCCTTATACACTGCTGATGGTAAAAGCAAAGAGGGCAGACACCGTGGAGACTAGCATGGGGGTTCCTCAAAGAAAACTAAAAAAAGTCCACCAAATAATCCAGCTAGACCACCCCTGGGCCTACACCTGAAAGACTCTAAGTCAGTGCCTCACAGTGATGTGGCAGCTCCCCACCCTGTTTACTGAAGCACCCGGTCACAATAGCCAAGTTATGGAAGCATCCTAAACGGCTGTCAACAGATGGACAGATAAAGACAATTCTGCATATGTACAGTGGAGTGTTAGTTCATCGAAATGACAGCGTTGTATTATTGACAGGAAAATTGGTGAACCTGTGGACTCTTATGGCAGGCCCAGTAGTCTAGAAAAATGAATACCAGACTCAGGAAGATACTATGATGTGCTCTCTCATTTGTGGACCTTAGACTTTCCACAAACATAAACACAATTTGTGTGTGTGTGTGTGTGTGTGTGTGTGTGTGTGTGTGTGTGGACATAAACACAATTTGTGTGTGTGTGTGTGTGTGTGTGTGTGTGTGGCATGGATACAGAAGGGGGACTGTTGGGAAAAGGGGGTGTCCTAGAGGTAGGGGAGAAGAGAAGCATACTGTAGGTGGGGAAGGAGAGGATGTGAAGGGATCACCATAATTAATGGACAGGAAGTACTTCCGTGAAAATGTCTGTGAAATCCATCATATCGCATGATATATTGCATCATTGTATATATGCAATGAATATATACTGAACCAATATTACAAATCCCAGGGTAGGGAGATGGCTCAGTGGGCAAGAGTGTTGTTGTGCAAGCAGGAAGACCGAATTTAGATCCCAGCACCTACATCAAAAGCTGGGTGTGGGCACACACACCTGTAAGTCACTGCAGTGCTGGGGAGGGGCCTGAGAAACGGGAGTTCAGTGATAGCTCTGTCCAGGGAGTAAGGGCAGCAGAGGAAGACAGCTGCCCTCAGGCTTATTTCCCAGAGGCAGGAGAGCTCTGCACCACCCCCACACATGTGTACAAACGCACATGTACATATGACAGAGACACAGAGACAGAGAATAAATATAATAAAGGAATTTACAGATAGTAACTGCATCCTAAACGTTCAGACTCCTCTACTTTGGGAGTCCTGTATGGTTGTTGTATGACACTATTCCTGAGAAAACTTGAACAACTCTCTCGTTACCCCAGATAGGGACCCAGTGGCAGACCAAAGTAAAGATACCACCTAAAGGGATTACTTACAGGAGTATGGGTGCCGGGTTATTTACAGGAGAAGAAACAGGTGCATCACTAGAGTCCACCCCAGCACAGGTGACAGCTCATGAGAACAGGAAGCCTGGCACGCTGCACAGCCTGCAGTGGCTCCACGGCTTGGAGAGTGTCCTTTCCAGGCAGCTCAGTTGGTCTGAGTCTCTTAGATGGGCAGTGTGGCTGGTCCCTGCGTCTTCCAGAGGCTGGTCTGAGAGCTTCTCTCGGCAATCTTTAAGGCTTATATATGCTTGGGGAGAGAGGGGCCTGGTGACCCTAGTCAATTTCAGGGACTCTCTGAAGCCATTCAGGACTACCCTGAGTTTAATAGCTTACCTCCAGGATGGAAGGTTTTGGCTCCGAGGACATTGCTAGAGAACAGCAGTGCATCATGGGAGCAGGCACCTGAACTCCTCCCTGAGTTCTAGACCTACACATCCTGGAGGCATTTCAGTCAGACCTCAATGTACATCTTCCTGGAGAGCTTTTATTCTGTGACCAACCTTGGTGGCAAACAGGACTTCCTTTAGCCCCGACTGCCTATCCTAGTCGCCATGTTTTGTTTCGCTCTCCACAGAAGCTGCCTTCCTCTGCCAAGGAGACAGAAGTCAAGTGTAATGGTCATCATATTCCTTTGCCACAAACTGGGGTAAAGAGATTGGAGACTAAATGACAAAGGACTTCCACTTCCCTTATCCATCTTTGTAGAATCAGACGAAAGATACTAGCTAAGCCTCCAGCAGGGTGCATCTAGCACTTTGAAATGATAATGATGTGTTTGGCTATGAAGATGAGATTTTATTTAGATTCCAGCAGGCACTCACTGAGGGAAAGAGAGAGTTCATTTCACGTTTACAAAATAATTTTGTGTCAATTGCTTTATCTCTGATTAGAGATACTCGAAACCAAGCACATCGCCTGATTACATTATTTATTTTACATGAAGAGTTCAGCTATTTAAACCCATCACAGAAAAATTTGCTGGCGAGGTCTCAGCATCTGGAACCCAGGCTGACAGCGTCTATTCAGTTGCATGACAGAGGGCATCTTTCAGATCTGGGTGGATGAAAAGTTGTTCAGAGGCTTGACTGCTGCTTGGACAGTAAATCCCCAAGAAACACTACTCACCCTTAAGATCCCAGGCACTTATCCTCCCCCTATGACTTCTTGCCCTTGCTCTGATTATCCAGTGAGTCAGGATGGTCAGGGTCACAAAGAGGGCTTATGTGTGTAGAAGAAGAGTTGTTCTCAGGTCAGTCTTGGTGAGGGGACAGTGTGGGGTGATATAAAAGTACAATTTTGTGGTCAGTGAGATGACTTGGCAGAATGAAGAGCTTGCTGTCAAGCCTGGCGACCCAAGTTCTAGTCAAGGACCCATGTGCTGGATGGAGAAAACTGACTCCAACAGGTGGTCTTCTGACCTCTACACACATACCTTGGTATACACACACACACACACACACACACACACACACAACTAACTAAATAAATGTAAAAATAAAATTTAAAACCTTAGTGGCACATATCTTAAGTCTGAGTACCCAGAAGGCAGAGGCAGGTGGATCTCTGAGTTCGAGATCAGACTAGTCTACATAGTATGTTTTAGGTCAGCCAAGGCTACATAATGAGACCCTCCTCAAAAAAAGAAAACAGGAGTGGGGACTTGACTTAGACTTGAGATACGTTAGTCAGCCAACCAACTCCTTTCCTCCCTTCTTATTAGAAAAGCAAGTAGAAATTTCATAAAACAAATGCTATAACAAAGTATACTATTAAAAAACCCAGAAGTCTCTTGCTCTCACTTGCTTAACCTTATTACAAAGACCAGCACTATTAATGATTTCTCTGTGCGTCTAGTAACAGCCTCTAGACCCTAAGTGGCTTAAGCTTACAGTGGGTATTCATTTGTCAAGTTTAACCATTGCCTAAAGATCATTTTGGAAAAAAACAACTGCCTCCTCTAATTGGTGTCCTTGGTTTTATTATTTTAGTTCAACTTTAAAGATTTTATTTTTCTTTATTAATGTTGAGTGTGTGAGATGGCTTGCTTTTGTCTCTTAGCCTGGCTTCATCCACTGTGTATAGCTTAGGCAGTTCCACTGGGAAGTGGGGATGTTGTTTCTCTGTTCCCTGGGCATGCCTGTGTTTAGTGATTGCTTTATTAGAATGATAGTGATGCTGACATCACAATGGCACCCACACTAACCCTTTCTCCCTGCCTCACCTCCCCAGTGGACATAAGGTTTACAAGCAGCTCCGGGGGGGCCTGTGGAGGGCATGGACAGGCAAGCGTACTGTGCATGCACAGAGCAGGCAGGTGGGCACCATCCTCCACCAGACCAACCCAACAGCAGGAGGAAGACCCTGTCACTCACACATGGGAACCTTAGTGTCTGCTGGAACCTCAGTCCCTTCTCCAGAAAGTACATTCCCAGGAGTGACCTGTGACCCGTGTCACACTTCCTAGCCACTTTGCATACAGGGGCGTGAACACGGCTTCTGAGTGTGCTGCCTGGACAACTGTCCCACAGAGGGAGCTTCCAGTACGTGCTGGTTCCCTCTGCTAATGCTGGAGGAGATGAGATCGCTCCACACCCATGGCCCGTGAGGAGTGGGTTCTGTGGGAGCCTGCCTTACCACTCTGTCTACACTTCTCTAAGAAATTCAGCAAACCTCTTCACTCTGTCCTGTGACAGACTGATTCTTTTTTGTTGCTTGCTTTTATTCCCTGGATTTAGGAAGAAGGAAAGTTAATGCATGGCTTTGGCACAGTCTTGAGCCTGAGGATGACTCCATCTTTCAGAACCCCGTACTATCTTCTGAAATATGGGACAATCATCCTCAAGGCTGATCAGGGCCCAGGGTACCCGTTCTGGACATTAGGTGTCACATATGCAATTGCTTCCTTTCTGATGGTCAAAGTGATGTAGTCAGTGCTTTGGGCCACTTTGGTTTTAATATCCGCAACACTCACTTGTGTTTTATCATGGTGACCATTAGGTCTGTTCCCAGAATCCACCTATAGTAAGTGTCACTCCCAACTGTTGGTATCAGCAGACAGGAATCTCAAACAATGCATTGTAGAGTCCCTGTTAGGTTCTGTTCCGCAGCCTCATCTTCTCCAGCAAGCTCCAGGCAGGTTGTGGACAGTGTGTGAGAGAGAGCAAGCTCAACATTCTGCGAGCCTTGTAGGTATTCAGAGAAAAGTAATCTGTTTCTATCTGCTACCAGGATATAGGACTCTCTGGTCCATTCCTCCCAGTGGGTGCTGCCTACAATGTTAAGTCAAACTAGACCGTGGCCTGATGCAGCCTGCCTCTGAATCATGGCTGTCTACTTGTCTTCAAGTTATTATCTGCAGAATAATAAGATCAGTTCAGAGTAACTCACGGCTACTCCACCCTGCTAACAGTGGGGTTGTGTTACGGCTCTGCATAAATAGGTCCGCCCTTGCCCTTTACGCAGAAAATTTGGGAGCCTGGAGAGTTTCCTGGAGCACCCATACCTAACCCTTCTCTGGGGGCCACAAAATTGAATCCTTGTCTCCTGAAATCTTTGTGAACTTCATCTGCTCTGCAGAGGGATTTGGCTAAGAATTGCCATGCGGCTCCCCACTTGACTCCCAGGCATGGCAAATGACCTGGGGAAGAAAGACTATGACTGAGGCTTTGAGATGTGGCTGGCTGCTGGCCCCAGGCAGGAGTCCTGTGGACGGCAAAGTCCCTGTTTTCGCCCACCTGCCTCTGCCCAGAAATCGCAATTGCTTTGTGGCAAATCCTGCTGCAACTAACTCCTCATAGATCCAGCATCTCCCCTAAACTCTTTCTAGTCCTCATTCACGTGTGCATGCTTCTGGGTATGAGTGTGGGTGTATGCATGCCATGGTGTGTGTACAGAAGTCAGATCACCTTGGGTATTAGTCCATGCCTTCCACTTTGCTTGAGATAGGGTCTTGGTGTCCACTACCATGTGTACCAGGCTAGCTGGCCCAGGAGCATCCAGGGATCATCCTGTCTTTGCCTTCCACCTCACTGTGGGAATGCTGGGATTACAGTATGTATTCTACTGTGCTGGGTTTCATGTCGGTTACCGGGTCCCAAATTCAGGTCCTCAGGCTTGGACAGCAAGCACTGTACCACCAAACCGTCTTACCAGCCCTCATGTATTTTTAAAACTTGACCACTGGTTTTTCTAGTAACTTTAGGTGAAGGGAAAGCTGTCTAATGCAAACTGCTTCCTCTCATCAGAAAATGAATAAATTTGCCTTCCCTGCCAGTTTTTTTTGCAACAATTAGAATACTAATTTTCTGCATGGCCCCTTATGCAAAGGGCTTGTGGTGTTACTAAATGGGGAATGGATTGATTCAATCTGCAACTTTATATTCTGCAGTGGAATATCACCCTATGTCTTTGAACATTTTCCTTTGTACTATTAGAATATTGCTTTTTAAAAATTCTTTTAGTATTACAAGTACTAAGTAATCTTAAGGTAACTGTTAAATTTTTAATAAAGATTCCAAATTGCATTCTACCATACCACAAAAACCAGAAATAAAAGACGACATATTTTCAACAGTGTCCCACGGTAGTAAGCAGCGATAACAGAGGCTAATGAGTCTATAAGGTTTCAAAATTGAGCAGGGCATGATGTCACATACCTGTAATCCCAGTACCCTAGAAATTGAGTGCAAAGACTCTCAAGTTCAAGGCCAGCCCGGGCCATAGAGTAAGATCTTGTCGTGGAAAGATAAAAGAAAAAAAAAACTCTCTATATTTTCTTGTTATCTTTTCATGAGACACAAAGAGGTCTAGTACATAGATCACCAAATAAGGGTTCTTGCATGTATTAAAATGGTTAGTTAGGGGTGGTGTGGAGCATGGCAGGACACTGTGATGTGAGATGAAGCATCTAATTAGCAAAGTTCAAGAAACAATGACTTTGAGTGGTAAGTGCTGACCTAGTTACATCAATTATGTTTTACTTGGACTGTAAAATTTGGCTTATTTATTTAGAGTCTTTGGGGACCTTCATATTAATAGCTACTTTGGGTTCTATTACACCAGAAATTACGGCTTCAGTGAGCTTGATCTTGGCCATAAATATTGTCCTGGTTGATGTGATTTCTCTCTAGAACATGTATCAAAAGACTATCCGTGCCTACTCTGTAGCTGCAATAAATGAGACTATCAGAGGGGAGAGGGAGACACAAGGAGAGACTGAAAATTGGTTTGTTTTTCTTCACATATCTCTATTTGTATAGTACTTGAGGACTCAGCACCGTGTGATGGCTGATATTGATGGTCAACTTGACAGCATCTAGAATCACCCAGGAGACAGGTCTCTGGGCCTGTCTGGGGAGAAGTTCCTAGTGTAGGTTAACCGAACTGGGAAGACCCATCCTAGATGTGGGGTTGACAACAGCCTATGTGCTGGGGTCCTGGAAAAGAGAGAAAGCAAGCTGAGCACCACGTCCATCCTCTCTGCTTCCTGACTGCAGGTACAATGTGACCAGCCGCCTCAGTGGCCTGAAAGCCTCTGTTTCCTCGTGTTCATGGACCAACCCTGGCTCTTACAATCTTTCTGCCTCTTCTTTTAAAAAAGAAATCATCAAGGGGTTGGAGAGGTGGCTTAGCAGCATTTAAGAACACTGCCCTCTCAGAGGACCCAGGTTCAATTCCCAACACCCACTTGGAGGCTAACAACCGCCCATAACTCCAGTTCCAGGGGATCCGACACCCTCTTCTGACTTCCAGAGGCACTGCACCCACATGGTGTACTTACACACATGCAGGCAATACACTCATACACGTAAAATAATAAAATAATAAAAAAAGAAATCATTGATTAAGGAGAGATGATACAGTTACCCTCAGCTGCCACTTTGAGTAAGAGGCATCTCCCCTCCGTCACCCACTCCTTCTTTCCTCCTTTTTCTAGTTTTTGTCTGTTCTTCTTGACTGCACACAGCCCTGTAATTACCACAATTAAATCCACAATATTTTATTCTCACGTTGTATAAAACCCTTTATAGTATTTATTTTTTTAAATTTATTTATTATGTGTGTTTGTGTGTGTTTATATGTATGTATCCACACGCACATGCTACAGTACACACATGCCATAGCACACACATGGAGATCAGAGGACACCTTGCAGCAGTCAGTTCTTACCATGTGGGTCTGGGGATCCAGTTCAGGTCATCAGAATTGGTGGCAGGTGCCATTACCTGCCGAACCATCTCTTCAGCTCCCTTTAAAATATTTCTGAATACTGCTGGGGATGGTGGCACACGCCTTTAATCCCAGCACTTGGGAGGCAGAGGCAGGTGGGAGTTCAAGGCCAGCCTGATCTCTGGGAGATCAAGGCCAGCCTGGTCTACAGAGTGAGTTCCAGGCAGCTGGAGCTACAGGACTCAGTGAAACATATATGCATATATGTGTGTGTATGTATGTGTATATATATATATATGTTTCTGAATAAAAAGGTACTACAGTGAAGGAAATATAGACAAAATTAATCAAATATTGGCACAGGCCCAATACATTTGTACTGATGAAACCACTTTCCGGCAAGAAGTAAGTGTCTAGTGGAGATGAAGCTCTATGAAAAGAGGCAACATGATGGATGAAGGCTGTGGTGTGATTTTTCCCACTAGATTTTTTTCATATTTCATCTATGACTACAGTTGTAGAAAGACCATATTTAGCATTACATGTGAGTTTTTCCATAATGAGGCAATGCTGCCCTTGTACACTGTAATTTTTTGGTTTCCTGTTAATGGGTGATTTTCAGAGGAAGGTCACTGACTTGAAAGAGAAGATTTTAATTTCATAACCTTCTGGAAACTGGACAGCGTGAACAGCATTCACCAGAATGCTGAAGGAGTTGATGTGCTTGGCAGGCACATAGCCGTGGAAAAAGTCTCTCCTTAAATTAAAGAACTATGATTTCACAAGCAAGCCCTGATTCCAAAACGTTCAGATACATTCTAATGCTGGACACAGAGAGCCACATCTTCCTCCTAACAATGTGCCTCTTCTTGATGCGGTGCTAAAACATCTAACAGAGGGTGGACATGATGGTGACCACTTTTAATCCCAGCACTGGAGAGGTAGAGGGAGGCCGCTCTCTGTGAGTTTAAGACCAGCCTGATCTACATAGCAAGTTCCAGTTCAGCCAGGGCGACACAATGAGACCATGTCTCAAAAACAAAACAAGGCAATCAACAAACACAGAAACCTAACAAAAACAAATTAAAGTGGAGGCTTTATTTTTGGCTCATGGTCTGAGGCTGCAGTCCATCAGGCTGGGGAGGGCATGGTGGCTGGAGCCTGAACTTGCAGCAATGGTGACAGCATGCACAAGACCCATGCCGACTTAATCAGACAAAAATTCATCATGGATCAGGGGAAATGGGCAGCAGGCCCCAACCCTAGCCAAGGAACTATTGGCAAGTGATTAGTGTGGGGTGAGGAAGAGTAGATCTTCTTCAAGATAGACGGACTAGTCTCCAGTGGACGAACTTGCACCAAGGGACACCTGGATAGAAATGCTTGACCAGATAGAAATTAACATACATGACAAGATACCTGAAATCTGGTGGGGGAGGCTATGGGGGTGGGGTAAAAAGTTCTGAGTATAAGTGTTGTGCCTGCCTGGATGTACGTGCATTCTTGTCAATCCCTGTGGAGGTCAGGAGATGGCGGCGGATACCCTGGAACTACAGTTAAGAACAGTCATTAGCCACCATGTGGGTGCTGGGAACCGGACTGGGTCCTCTGGAAGAGCAGCCCATGCTCCTAACTGCTCAGTGAGCCCCGATTTCTTCATTGAATGAGTCAGCTCCATGTAGTGAAGAGAATGAATGAAAGAGTAGAAACTTCTGGAAGAGAAAGGGTGATAGAAGCTGTTGTTGGACAAAAAAAGGCAGACCGTCAGAGTACTGAGGATGGGGAGCAGAGGGGAGGAGAGCTCGGCTCACTGGAGAGTACAGTCCCCAACTGGTGGGGGTAACAGCAGGGGAACAGGAGCGCTGTGGAGAGGGGGCCAGAATGCCACCATCAAGCCAGTTACTGGGAAACTATCATCTCCTAAAATGTTATGATTTAGCTGGGAAAAACTAAGAGAGTTAAGGTAATTGCAGGGACCTCAAATACAGTCATCCCTGTTCTGACACCTGGTGCCCATGATTTGAAGGCTCCCTGCGGATGAATACGGGAATCCATGCTGATGTCCCCATCAGAAAGAGATCTCAAAGGGAAGCCAGATCACACAATGCAAAGAAGCACAGAGATCAGCCCAGTTCCCAAGCTGCAAGTGAGCACAGAGGATCAAGGAATAGCCGATGTGTGAAGAAAAACATCTCCAGGAGGATAAGATAGAGAGGATTGGCCCAGGGACAAGTAAAATTAAATTGTGATTACTTCCCAGGTCTTTTGGTAAACACCTGTAACCCCAGTATTCACTCAGGAGACTAAGGCAGGAGGTTATGAGTTTGAGTCTAGACCCTGTCTCAAAAGCCAAAAATAAAATAGTTATGAAATCTACAAAACATCAGATAATAAGATAGCTCATAGAATGACATACAACGATTGGTGTAAAAGCAATAAAAAAATTAAAAGACCAGCTGGGAAAATAAATAAAAATAAAGTCATTAATTTATATGCCAAATACATAAGTAAAAATTCTAGAAATGAAGGAATTATCAAAGAAAGAGTACATGGACTTTCTCTGAGCTAAGAGAGAAGAATCTTCATATTAAAAGATTCAATAAAATTTCAGGATAGGAAAGACAAATGGGTTGTTTAAATTTCTAGCTTGGACAAAATGGTAACCTACAAAAGAATAGGAATTTGAATTGTATTAGATTTATCGTCATCAAAAATGAGCATTAGAGGATGTCAAAAGACAAAATTAAATCAAGTGTAGTTGACAAAACTATCAGGCTCGTTTATTTTTATTCTAGGAGCAGGGGCAGAGCAAGTTAGAATGAAAACCAAGGCAAAGTCAGTGGCTGTTTCACAGTAGTGAAAGAAAGCCTTATAGAGTTAAAATACTGGGACTTCCTAATTATACTGGGTTTTTTTTGAGTTATTGAATTAAATTTATTTTAAGGCTGACTTACAAAAACATGAAAATTGTGAATTTTAATATGGCACTGTATGAAAATTTGATACATGCATACATTGTATAATCAGATTAAACATATCCATTTTCTTAAAGACTGATCATTTCTTTATGGGGAAAGCATTCCGAACCCTTCAAGCTTTTTTGGATACACAGAAAATGATGGTTCTCTGCGTACTGTGAGTTTTCTCTATGTGAAGCCACATTACAGTGATGCTTAAGTTAAAAGCAGCCTGACTCTTAGTATCCATCTTAAGCAAGAGTGGATCCAAACTGCAGAGAATCTGTTCCTTCAGAATTCTCTCAGAACTCTTTTCATGAACCTTCAAGGCCTTGCCTCTTCGTTTCTTTATTGAAACAGTGTATCCAGTGTGATGGGAGGTGATGGTAAAAGCCCGACCCTTATCTTATCAGAGACGAATTTTGCCTTCTCTGACCCCTAGACCAAGACCAATACCTATGAAACCACAAACGTGTTATCAATTTAGTTTCATCTGTTATTTGTAACACAAATTGAATAATCTCCATAGCTTCTTATTTAAAACAAATATCCCTGGCTGTTTGCAGTACTTTCTTGAATATGCAAAACATCTAAACACACACATATTGTTTTTGGTCAAGAGCAAGGGACTGTCATGAGGAATTAAAGCCATATGCCCTGGGCACAAGAGGAGCATCAGGCTCAGAGAGCTTGTCTGCATTACCAACAAGCTAAAATAAGATTAAGCTTTTGGTTGCAAGGTTAAGTAAAAGTCATTTGTCCAGATTGTGTCCATATTGTAAAAGTCATTCTTAGAATGTTCATCCTACTGTGGAACTGGGCTCCCAGCTACTGGCTCCCATCTCACTGCAGCTTAATTGATTTTTAAAAAACTGACCTTTCTGGAGCTGAAGAGATGGCTCAGTGGTTAAGAGCACTGACTGCTCTTGCAGAAGACCCGGGTTCGATTCCCAGCACCCACATGGCGGCTACAAACCATTCTTAACTCCAGTTCCACGACACGTGTGTACTCATTACATGCAGGCAATACACTCATACACACAAAATAAAAATAATAAATAAAATATTTTTTAAAAACTTGACCTTTTCAAAATGCAATTTGGGGGCATTTCACACAAGTGGCTGTTTGTTTGTTTTGGTCTGCGGTGCCTGGTCTTGAGGCACAGCAGAAAACAATGGTCTCCGCAGGGCGCACTGACTTGTGTCTGAACTCAGAGTCTGAGACAGGCAGAGTGAAGGATTGAGGCCAAACTTGGAACACTCAGTGAGACCCTGTGTAGGAAAAAAGTAGCAAACAAAAACTAAAACAAAAACATGATTTCTCGCAGACTGGTGGCATGCGCCTTTAATCCCAGAATTTAGGAGGCAGAGGTAGGTGAATCTGAGACTGAAATCAGCCTGGTCCACATAGTGAATTCCAGTTGGGGTTACAGGGAGACTCTGTCTCAAAAAATCAGAAACAAAAACAGAAGACAACAAAAACTAACCAACATAAAAAAAAAAAAAAACCTGGAAAACAAAACTGGAAAAAAAAACTATGACATTGGAAACATTCAATAAAACCTAGAATTTTATGTCAGGTAAATTACCATGAAATAAGAACCCTAAATAAGTAAAGATGTAAATGTCTTACCTTTGTGTGTTCTAAGGTGTTCAGTAGTTATGTTCTCTGGTAAGACAAAACAAGAGAGCGAGAGTGAGAGAGAGAAAGAGAAACTAAAATAAGTGATGGAATTCAGGAGACAGCTTAAGGAAATTCAGGAAATTTCAGGCCTAGAAAGAAATGATGCAATTCCAAGAGGATGATATTCAGCTCCAAGGTGCGTATTCTAAGAGAAAGACTTGTGGTGGGTGTGAAGGATATCACTGGTGTGAAGAAGAACCAGGTGCCTCTGTTAATAAAAGAAAGGCAATTGCAAATTCTAGGAAAAGCATAAGAAAGGGAATTGCAAATTCTAGGAAAAGCATATGTACTGAAGCATATTAAAATGTGGGATTGTCTTCAATACACAGTTAGAAAATGTAGTTTTTGTCTCCCAGATGTCAGGCACTCTTTCCTACAAATAGCACAGGAATTATTTGGGGGGATTTGTGGCAAAAGGATTGTCATCATCATAGCATTTAATTTGGTTTAGCAGCAAATGCTATTTTCAATATGGTTGCAATAGAAATCATTGACTTGGAATGATGTCACTGTTTTAGAAATAAGCAACACTGTGTTACTCAGGTTTTCAGGAAAAAAAATTAGAAGCAGCTAAGGGTGTGTGTGTGTGTGTGTGTGTGTGTGTGTTGTAACTATAGATAGATGATGGATAGATAGATGATAGATGATACAGACAGACAGGTGCAGATGGGGTAGGGGTTATTTTGAGGAACTGGTTTACTTGAGTGGGCAAGTTAGTAATCTGCAGCCAAGTGGGCAGAATGGAGATGGAATGAGGCTGCCTGGAAGCAATTCCTCTTCCTTGGGGGACCTCAGTCTTTTTCTTTAAGAACTTTGGGGATAGGATGAGGCCCACCCACACTCTGTAGCACAGGCCACCCTATTCAACTTGTTTAGAGATTGATCCCATCTAAGACTACCTTCGTGGAACTAGCATTTGACCAAATTATCTAGGTACTGTGGCTTAGCCAAACTGACACATAAAATAATCATAGCAAGTCCATAGCACAGACAAGAAAGCTTTAGATATGATCAAAGATAGTCAGTGCTAACCTGAACAGCATAAACTTTACAGTCTCCATGATGGAAGAAGGAAGGCTGGAAGGAGGTGGGAATGGTATCCTAAGAGCATGGTGGCTCACACTTACAATCCCAGTACCAGATAAGTGGAGGCAGGATAATAGCCATGAGTTCTGTTAAGGTTCAGATAGCCCCGCCCCCTCACCAACAGGGCCTCACGGACCTTGAAAGCCCCTGAGAAAAGGAAACCGAGTTGATAAGAACCCTGGTCTTTGAAGTCAAGAGAAGCAGACTTTTCTCCACTGTTTGGCCAACACAGCAGGCCTCCCCTTTGATCTCTAAAGGGGGCAGGTTTTAATAGTCCCTCCCCCCACCTAACTTTTAAAACTAATATATCTTCCCACTTTCTGAGTCCTCCCAGAAGCCTCCCCCTATAAAAGACCCCAGCTCACGACCCTGGGACAGATATTTTCCCTGCCTTGCCGAGAAAGGAATCTGTCCCATGTGTTCCTTTGCTAATAAACTCTATTCTGCTGGAGTTTTATCTGTGTCCTGGTGCTTTCTCCTGATCAACCCAATTCATCTATAGCCTACTTTACCTATGAAGTTCAAAGTCACCTCAGGCTACATAGTGAGCTCCAGGCCAGCCTGGGTTACACAGTGCAACCCTATGTCAATATCCTCCAAACTACCCCCTCAAAAGAGAAAGAAAAGTAACAACAGTTGATGGACAAAAAGCTAGAATCCTAATAAGTATAGAAAATTAATATAATTTTCTAAATCCAGGAAAAGGGCTAACAGAGGAATATGTTTGAGTTAGAAGAGTCCTGATTTCAAGGGGAGCTGTTATCTACAGCCCAGGCATTACTACAAGGGTAGAAATATACAGTTTCAAACAAGAGTTTTCATCTGAGTCCTTGCTTCATTTCTTTTCATTACAATATATAATCACACAGTTTCATTTTTATAAAAGTGAAAAAAATTACCACCTAAAACACTGTTCCCTGTCTCTCCTCTCTCTCTAAGTTTGTAGAAGTCCTCACATCTGTTTCTTATCTGCTGGTGCAGAAGTGCCTTTCCTCACTCTAGACCCGAGCTATCAGCACAAATACCTGCAGAGGTCAGACAGGAGACACAAATTTCAGAGTGGGCTAAGCATATGCCAGACCCCCTTAAGAGAGAATCTAGTACAGAAAATTGAGGGTCTGTAGTTGTCTGTGTGTATTCAAGTTTCTTTATACTAAAAGACTATCATCTACCCAACAAATCTAGCTAGGTATTTGTGCTTATAGCTCAGATCAGCATAGAGTGAGAGGATGGCATTTTTCTCCTTAGTGGGGAGGAAGATTAGAGAGATGATAGAAGGGAATGGGGGATAAAAGGGATTCAGTCTAGAGCCTGGTAATTGGAGCTAGAGAGATGGCTCAGCTGTTAAGAGCACATACTGCTCTTGCTGAGAACTAGAGTTCAGTTCCCAGCACTCAGTTGGGTAGCCCACAGTCCTCTGTAACTCCACTTCAGGGGATCTGATGCCCTCTTCTGGACTCTGCTGGCACACACACACACACACACACACACACACACACACACACATAAACACACATTGTAAATATCCACACACAAACACACACTGACACACACACTCATACACATAATTAAAAATAAAATATAGATGTAATTTATAATGGGTAAGACCTTAGTGAGTAATCACAGTTCAGTTACACAAAAAAAGCAGTAATTGCAAATTCATTATAGGGTTTGTTACAAAGCTGTTAACATCATTGTGTTCATTTCTTTTTGTTGCTGTGATAAAATACCCAATGACCAAAGCACTGTGGAGAAGGCAGAGTTTATCGGAGAAGTACGGGTTTATTTGGTGTACAGTTCCAGAGGGAGCCCATAATGGCAGGGAAGGTATAGCAACAGGCAGTTGGAGCAGGAAGCTGAGAGATCACATTTCCATCCACATTCAGGAAGGAGAGAGAGGAAAATAGAAGAAGGGTGAACTATAAACTCTCCAAGCCACTCCCCAGTGATATGCTTCCTTCAGCAACACTGTATCTCCCCATAACCACCCCAAACAGCATCACCAACTGGGGATCAAGTATTCAAATACTTGACCCTATGGGCACATTTCTCATTCAAATCAGCATAACATCAGCTTCTGTTGTCTTAAAAAATTATTGATCTTGGCACTGGAAAGATGGCTTGGTGGTTAAGAACACTGGCTCTTGCACAGGACTGAGGTTTGGTTCCTAGCACCAATGTGATGGCTCACAACCATCCCTAACTCTAGTTCCAGGAGATCCAACACCCTCCTCTGGCCTCTGAGGGCACTACATGCACATGGCAAACAATTATACACCCAGCGAAACACTCATACACACAAAAAATAAACCATTAAAACAACAAAAAAGATCTTTTCTCAGGTTTCGTAGAACCAATTTTCTGCCAGCTATCAAAGCAAAGCAGATTAAAGACAATCTTACACTTTTGGGCTTCTGTAGGGAAAGCCTAAATTATGTTTCCAGAAGAAGACTCCACAGGGAATATTTTACTTGGATTCTAATCACTGATGAGAATCTTTTGTTAATTTATTTGAAGAGATTCTGAACTAATTACTAAGACCTATTTACCCTTGATAAAGCTAGCAGTTTCTCAGTTAACTGACGTCTTTGTGGGCTTATCATTAGCGTTTACTCTACAAATCAATACTGATTTCATACAGGACTTCTGTTCATCTTTTCCTTCTCTCCCCCAATTTAGAATAATTTCTGTATCTATTTCCTACCAAGTAGTAGTTAGCATTAGCTCTTTCCTTTACCAGTCATTCTATTAGAATTTCAGAAAATGTATCATCTCTTACATATGTATTAGCTAGAGATCATCCTATCAATAGTGGCATTTGACTCTCCCTAGATAAAGTGGTTGCTAGGTACCTGTTTTCTTCTTTCCCTTAATTACCTACGTTCAGATCGAAGACTGGGTTTAATGGCCTCTTCAAAGGTGAAAAGATGGGATCTTCCCAACTTCTGTGAATGTCTTTAGAGACCTGTGTGTTTTCCAAATTCAGCGGTAGACTAGCCTATTAGTGTTTCTTACTTTCAAATTGTTTTAGCAGCGGGAGCCTTCCAGCTGGTCTCCTGTACTTTGGTTGTAGCAAGGACACTGTCTTTGGATCCCTTAAGCTATCAAAGGCTGTTCCCAGTGGCTGGGGTCTAGGTTGGATGTTTCCAAATTCTTGGCCTCTTATCAAAATAATTGAAATAAAGACACACTGATTGTAGAAAGGAAACTTTATTCAAAGCAAAGCAGTAGTACAGATCAGAAAGAACTACACGCAAAATCACAGTGGTTCGCATGGGTAACTGCTTAAGAGCCCTGTTATTGTTTGGGCTTTCTTTTATAGAGTTCATGAGAAGGAGGAGCTTGGTTACTAGGGCCATAGTTTGGGTGGGCCTCTGTCTTGATTGACAGATTTGGAGTACATAAGTCCACACTTACTGTTCATGTTCCTTCCCATAATGCATCTGATTTTAATCACATGCACACTCAATTATACATAAGCAGAAAAGAGAGGGTTCTCCCTAAAATTCAACTGGGAATATAGTTTTACCTTATCGAGCATGCACCCCAAACCAGCCTAGAACAGACTGGCCTGTCCATGCTTCTTATTCAGATACATGGGGACTGTGTTTGAATCCAAACTATGTTTGACTGTTGTTGGGAGAGGGAAACCTACTCCAGTGTTCAGACACTGTAAGGGCAGCTCTGTGCAGATGGGGTTCTGTGCTGCTAACAGGCTGCCAGGTACATTGTTTGGAGAGAGGGTTGTGTTCACAGGATGGTGGGGTAAGAGCCCTATGCTTTCAAGTACATCATTACTAGAACAGTGGAGTGTATATAGTCAAGCTAAGCGGGGTCCCAGGTTGCTAAACTGTTCCCTGTCCTTGCTTGCCTGTCTGTGTTAGCCTGCCCCACTTTTGGTGGGGTATCAATTACTCATCCAATAAAGCTCATCCCACTCAGGATGAATATACTAGGGACAGCATCTGTGGGAGAAGGGTGGTCTCTGCTACCGAGGGGCATTGAGATACCTTTCCACTGAGCCAGGAAGATAGCACTTCAAAAACCATGCGCTCACATTACACCTTTCTTTTTCTTTTCTTGTTATTCCAAAGAGAGGCAATTTTAACACATTTTTTTCCAGAAATAACATGAAGCAGGTTATATACATGGTTAAGGGGGGAAAATAGGAACAAGAAATCAAAGACTGAAGGATTTGCCAACATGGGGTCAACTTTGGTGGAATAATGAAGGTTTCCACTAGCTCTGTTCTTTTTTTAAAAAAAAAACCTTAACGAGTTTATTGGGCTTGCTAACAGAGCATAGGGTGAAGGTTTATTTACAGAAGAGTGGGTGCCCCTCCCCATTTGTGGCTGTGCTGGAAGGTCCACACTCAAATATAGATCCTGTGACTTCCCGACAGCCACACAAAATGGCGAGAGCGGTGCCTCGTGACGTTCTCACTTTTCTTTTTAAAAAATATTTTATTTTTATTTTTTGTGTATTAGTGTTTTGCCTGAATGTATGTAAGTGCACCTGTGTCATGCAATGCCCATGAAGGTTAGAAGAAGGTGTCAGTCCCCTGGAACTGGAGTTATACACAGTTGTCAGCCCCATGTGGGTGCTGGGAGTTGAACCCAGGTCCTCTTCAAGAGCAGTCAGTTAACCACTGAGCTATCTCTCCAGCCCACATTTTATTTTTCAATTTCATTTCACCACCACCCAATTCCCATTCAATTTCTTGGGTTTCAAATTACACTTGTACCAGAACTGAAAAAAGTCTTATTTTTTATTATTTGTAAAACTATTTATTTTGCTTTATTTCACAATAGTAAAGGAATAACACAAAAATGCAAAGTGAAAATATCACTAACAATAACTCTACAACATTCAGTTCTCATGAACCACTAGTAAAAACTGGCACTTCTTTTTTAAACTTTATTGTACTTTTATTTTATGGGTATGCGTGTTTTGTCTGCACTTCCTGTATCTAAGTGCACCATGTGTGTGCACTGCCTATGGAGGCCAGAAGAAGGTGTTAGATCCCCTGGAACTGGAGTCGCTGATTTTTGGTAGTCACCATGTGGGTGCTGGGAACCAAACTTGGGTCCTCTGCAAGAGCAGCCAGTTTTCTTAACCCCTGAGCCATTTCTCAGCCCCTGAAACTTCGTTATATCTATTTCAAACTTAGGGAACATCACACTAAATATATGTATAAAATTTGGTACAAGGCATATATACATATAGGTAGATATGGAATAGGTATATGTGGCAATATATCATATATGTACATATAACATAAACATATATGTAATATGTTATATATGATAACATAGCTATATCTCATTCATATATAAATGATATACATATATATTACATAAATTTGGCTTACATATATGTATATACATACACATGTATGTATATGTAGACCTATGTATCTATATGGCATGGCAAAGAATCTTTTAGAATATTCATTAATCTGTTCCCGAGAGCCCCATTTTGAAGATTGCAGGCCTGAAGTAGACTGTAACCCAGGTTGCAATCACCATCAAAGCCTACACAGAGAACGCCCCATTCTTTTGTATTCCCCATACCATTTTCTAAACAGAAACAACACTGTGCTCTGACTGACATCTTCAGAAGACCTTCAGAGACTTTTCACAGAGGAAAGATAGCCTTCTGCCTGGGCCTCGGTCGCTCAGTGCTGTGGGGAGGATTCTGGTTCTTTCTTTCTCTTTCCTCTTCTCTCCCTGGTTCTCAGAGTTTTAGAAGTGAATGTTAACACAGAATTGTCGAAGGCCAAGAATTCACATGTGTAATGCTCAAGTTGAGTCTTGGAACACTACAGACCATTTGGATTTTAAGACAATTTGGCTTTTTCATAAATATGAAAAAAAGATGGAGACAGGAACAACATTGTCCTAGGATCAGTTTTCTGATGTCTGGGCAGGTTATTATTTCTCTGCAGTATAGCACAGCTATGAGATCTGAGTGAACTGTGGGAATATGATGTCCACAGAGTGACGTGTGTAGGGAGCAGGTTTGTCTGGGAAGATGCATACATTCCGCTAACCCCTCCACTTCTCTCATGTAATGGGCACCTTGGTTGTAGAGCAGGAGAGCCCTGCCTAACCTGGAGCTTAGGATATCAGACTTGAGGAGATCTACGAGTCCATCTAATCTCATTTCCTCACTTTCCAGAACCTTGGCCATTGAGAACAATAAAGATTTCTCAAAGTACAGAACATGAGTGTGAGTTGGATTAAGCCCAACTCTCTCCTAACTCTGCTTCTAAGCATTGTTTTTTTCTCTCTAAATGAGTGGGTCTTTATATAGAAAATGCACCCTCAGAAGGGATGAATTTAAGTCAAACTAGCTTTAATGTTGTGACCCATGTTCTGTGAATCTGAGAGGGAGGGGAGGGTTCTTAGATAAGTGCAGAAGTGTTTCCACAGTTCAGTGATCAGTATCCCAGGCAAGCTCACTCCAAAATCACAGTGTTCAAATGAAAATGACCTGTGTGTCTTCAAATAATCCAGGGCCTTCCTGGTCCATTAAGGGACAGTAACTTCTCTTGGGGAGACCAGCCTGGACACTGGTGTCCACCTTTGGGGCGATGGCAATTGGTTCTCATGGTGGACTTCTTGGAGGCTTTCAGTCTTCTTGATATGATCGGACTTCGAGGGGCCACAGTGTGCTGGGAAATGAATCAACCAATCGCTTCTAATCACGTTGCTAAAGGCTTCTCATCTGCCTCTGTTCAACTGCTGTGTTTAAGGTTGAAGTGCTGAATTTATATAACTATGGGGGCAGGGGGGCAGTTTTACATTTAAGGTGCTCCTGTTATCCTTAAGGCACTGAAAAAGAGATTTGTAAAACATGCCGATTTTAGTTAAAGTCTGAACTCTCTTAACAAACCGTGCCCAAAGCAAAAGACAGAGTCCTCATTCACAACCCCCCAAAATACTCATCTACACATAAATATAGAGATACAGTCACCATGCACACTGTCAAGCTTACACACAAACACACTTGAATGAACACATACCATTGACCTAAGCCGCCACCCAAGCCCCTGGATTCGCATCCGCCCTTATTGTCAAACTTGTCCCTCGTAAGTGAAAAATATCTAACGTAGGAAAAAAGTTTCTTCTTGTTCTAAACTATATCCTGGGTTAGATAAATTAGTAGTTGTTTCTTTTTGTTCTATAACCTAAACTGTACAAGAAATAGAATGTTTTTGGTTTTCTTTTTTATCAGTTTGATGTTATCATGGCTCCCACATCCCAGCTGCTAGAGCCCTCATCACACAGTCTAGGGAAGTGTTCTTCCTGGGGCTGATCTCAGTGTCAGGCGTCACATCTGTCTGAGTGTCCTTATCTGTCAGGTGACCTTTGAGACTCCTACACTGCTCCTTGGGTCTCAGTTTTGTCAGTGATTATTTCTGACCACAAGGCTCTTCCTCCAAAGCTTGTGGAACAGCAGGACCCTCTGCACACATAGGTCAGGGTACTTACACAGTCCTCCTCAGTAGGGGACAGGAGACTTGCTGTGGGAATCTTTGGACCCATAACTGTTGGCATTGTGGTCCTCATTTTGGGGCCATTCACTTAGGAATAAGCCCATAGAGTTCTTCTGTCTCTGGGGGCATTATACTTGGAGAATGGGCTTGGGGCTTAATTAAAATCCAACCCCCTCCCTTTCTTCCTTTCTATCTTCTACCTGACTCCTCCACTTTTGAACTTTTGTCTAATCTTGGGGCATAGAAGTATTGCCCTGATTTATTGGGTGCTTTCTGGAGTCCATGTTTTATGTCCCAAGTCCCTTACTAGGGTTTAGGCCTTTGTGGATTGAGTGGCCTCCCCTCCATCTTTTATCACCTCCCTCAATGACATGGACCCCTCTTATTCTGATGTATTAAAGAACAAACCAGGGGAGCATAAAATATAGGCATCATAGCTAGGGTTTCCAAACTGCTATGGCAAGAACATTTGATTTGCATAAATTCAGAAAGGGCTGGAAATGTAGTTCAGTTGGTAGAGAGCTTGGCTAGCTGTAGGAAACCCTGGTTTGGATCCCCAGCACTGATAAAATAGGCATAGTGGTGCCTTCCTGTAACCCCAGAATTCAGGAGGTACAGGCACGAGGATCAAGGTCATCCTTGGCTAACAAAGAGAATTTAAGGCTTACCTAGTGGGCTTCACGAGGCCCTGTCTCTCCAAACACAAACAAACAAAAATTAGTTGACACTAAAGACTAAGTTCCTGGAACTTGTAATGTGAGCATTTGGGGACTTTTAATGTGGACTGGAGGATACACTGCTTTCTTTTAACTGAGGTGGTGCCTTCAACTCAAAAACCAGAAGCTTCACGTCACTGCTAAACCGCACAACCCCTCTCGTTGGTCTTCCCAGTCCACAGCATATGGCTGTGCGCTGTGATCCCTCATCCCCATTCCACAGCTGTAACCCTGATGATCAGGCCTCTGTGTACCCAGGAATCATGCTCTCCTCCACTGCCCAGTCATCATCCTTCCTCACACATAGGAGGATCCCTTAATAGTCCTCTTCTTATTCCAATCCCTCACTGGCTTGGTCTTACAAGACAGCTTTCAAAACAGACCTGGTGACTCTTATGATTACTAAAATCCTGGAGGTGCTCCACACTTCAAGGGGCAGCTGAGCTCCATTAAATACTAGCCAGAACTGTATCTGTGTCCTGCCTCTAGCACACAAAAGGTTGAGCAATTAGACCACCCTGGCACAAAGCTGTCCACTGTCCCAAGAAAGAGTCAAATACTGCCAGGCTCATGGTGAGCTTTTCTCTTACCAAGCACGGACTTTCCAGTCCCTCTTGGCATCCTGTCCACTTTGAAGCTCTGTTCTCTGTGCTCAGTCCTTTCTTCACATTATTAGGACCTTGATGGAATCATTCCTCTCCTTCCAGATAGTAACTTCTGGGGAAGATCTTGGCTTTCAAAGATTGAAAGGCACGCTTCATAAGCCTTTGCTTCTAGAGTAAATTTGTATTTATTGAGCTCCTTTGATTTGGTCTTGTCATGGGTTTCTGTTTCTGTTTCCTACAGCAGACACAATTTCATCCGGTCATGGTAGAATTTCATAAATTCCAGAAGGTAAAAGCAATAGAAATCAACTAGAAACTGGGAAGCTGTGACCTGGAAGTTCCTCTGACCCTGAGGACAAGCCATGGTCCCACCTCCTTTCCACGCTCTGTGGAAGGAGTCGAGCCCACTACCTCTCACCTCTTTTTGTGGCTGTCAGAAGCCACAGGACTTAGGTTTGGGTGTGGACTTTCGAGAACAGCCATTTTTGTAATAGAGTGCAGAGACTGCGGGTGGGACGGCTCATGCCTCAAACATGGGAAAGAAAAGCCTATGCGAATCTGTGTCTTTGTAAGTCACCCCCTTTCCCAGACATCATAGAAACTATGCAAAACCCTAATAGAATGTATTAGGTCAGTTTTGTCAATCCATGTCAGGACCACGAGACCCTGAGTGAGGGCGGATCTCCCAGGGGGGAGGGGGAAATTTAGTGGAACAGAAGCGCAATCAGAAAGTGGGGGTGAGGGATGTACCGGTGTCTGTCCTGTGACTGGAGACAGAGTGGTGTGGAGGGGCCCCTGGAGGACGGAAGTTTATGCTGATGCCTCACTGCAGAAGAACTGGCCGCTGAAGGACTGGGAGGCAGCAGCTTTGCAGCACAAACCTTTACCTGGCAGCTTAGGGAGTGATGTGGAGACCGTTCAGGCTACAGCAGGGATGCAGGAGAGGGGAGCGGTGAGGTGAGGTCTGGCAGGTTCATCTGGCAAAGGGTTTGAACAGTCAGCATTGGGATTTGCCCATTTTTCCTTCTTCTCTTTCAAATGAACTGGCATTCTAAAGCAGAAGCCGGGGCAAGGATGGAAGTGTGGTCATAGGCACGGTGACAGGAAGTACACTTGGAGGCCAGTTCCCCGGACCAAGGCATCATAGGAGGTTTGCTGGAGGCGTTACACCTGAGCATTGATTTCAAAGACAAGTAGGTGGTGTCCAGGAAAAGGAGGTGGGCAAGGAGAGGGCATCTGAGACAAAGAATCAGCATGAGTGAGATGGCACATTCAGGATGACTGGATCCTTGGGAGCAGAGCAAGAGAGATGAAGAGCTCAGAGAAAGCAGGCATCAGCCAGCAAGGGTACTGTGCATCATGCCAATGGCCAGACCAGCGCATCCAAGATCTTGGTTCCTCTGCCTCAGCTCTGCTCTGAAACCTCAGCAAGTTAAAGACCTCCTACATTCTGAGACCTGGGCGTGTCTGGGCATGTCTCCTACACAAGTGTACGTGCCTGGATGTATGTGTGGTGTGTCACAGATCTACCACCAGACTCTGGAGCCAGCAGGAGAGACCCCACTGCCCATCAGAATCCCTCAAATTGCCTCACCTCTTCACCCTTCCTGGTTGGCCCTGGGTGGGTACTGATAATGCCTGATGTAGCCCCTGTGATGTGCAAGCCGAGCCCTAGGGAACACCACAGTCAGTTGCAGGGGCCCTATCCTGCCCACAGTCTACAAGGTTCTTGTTAAATATAACATTGCTGTCTCTCTCTCTGTGAATCAGACCATGAGTAGTGACAGCGGAGAGATACTCCTGAGATATTTGAAAAGCGAACCCTGAGCACAGTTTGGGGATTGACTGGAAGAGGATTAAAGGAGGGGTACTTGTGAGTATATGTTAACGTTACTGGGGTTATTAGGGTCAGAGCCTGGGCCCTGGCTGCCCTGATGTGCTGAGCTCAGCCACCACTGGTCCCCGATAGGCCAAGTCAAGTAACAGTGAAAAACAAAAGATAAAACAAAGACTGAGGATCTGTTAGATGTGGCCACAGTGGGAAGAGAAACAAAAGAGTCCAATGACCCTTCAAGCCATTTAGAGCCCTGGTATGAGGTTTAGGTTTCGATAGAGGCAAGAGGCATGTTACACATTAGACTCACCTGGGGAGATTTCTTAAAACACCAGTGGCTAACTCATACCCCATTGTTTCATGATTGTGCTCGTGAAAATAATCCCTAGAGATGGGATTTAGGCAGCTTTGTGTTTTTGAAGCTCCTCAAATAATTCCAATTCTGGAGACAAGTGGATGCTGCAGCCTGGAATGAAAGGGGCCACCCCTGTTCATGGGTGGGAGTTGTTCAGGGCCTGTGGGCAAAGGCTCCATAGTTGGTGGTGTGCAAAGGCTCAGGCTCCTTGACCACACATAGGATGAACTTCATTTTTACAAAGGACCTTACTACCTAGCTCAGTGCAAAGACGGGATCCCATCTGAAGCTAGATTTCTGATGACACATCTTTGTTCATTTCTCTGTCCATCCTTGGCTATCTCTATAAAATTGTAAAGATTTATGTATTTGTGCATGTGTATGTCTGTGCACATGTGTGTGCAGGTGAGGCTGGAAGTGGGCTTCAGAGCCCTTGGAACTGGAGTTAGAGGGGCTTGTGAGCTGCCCACTATGGGTGCTGGGACCTGAACTCCAGCTCTCTGGTAGAGTGGCGGCACCTATGAGCTGCCGAGCCATCTCTCTAGCCCGTTACTGGTTCTTTTTGGAGCACTGCCTACATAAGAATGGTCATCTCAGGTTCTGCCTCTAGACAACCCAATCAGAGATATGGTGGACAGAGAGAAGGGCCCATGGAGGCATTTTCTAAACTCAAAGCCTTTAAGGATTGCAGATAACCTATCCTTCTTATAGGTAGAGGACAGAGAATTAGGACTATTTGTAGAACTAGAGATAGAGATGAGGCATTATTGAAAGGGGACTGGGGGTCTACCATAGACAGTAGATTCAAGAACCTGCCCTTTCTGCCCTGCCCAGCTGGGTCTGGCATAGTCCTTCCATTAATTACTTCATTCATTCATTCATCTAACATTATTAACTACTTGTCATATGCCTGTTACTATGTTTGGGGAAAAGATTTAAAAGGACCCTAATACCATAGAAGCTCATAGTTCAGTCACTGGTGTAGAACAAGGTCCTCTGAGCCAAGCAGCCACCATCTTCATCAGATCAGCAATGTCTGCTTATGAGGGTCCATCACCATGGGGCCTGCTGACTGCTGACATTCCCTCATAGAAGGAAAGGGTAGCCAGGGTCATGGGACTCTCACCTGGGGTTCCAGATGCTCCCTTCTACCCATTTGCATTTGATTTTGCCCTAATTGCATGTGGTCTGGGAGGGGATAGGGTGTATAGACCATGGAGGCTAACTGAGCTGGGCTTCCACACTAGATGAAGATTTTCTAGGGCAGCTGCTCTGGGGTCACACACACTCCTGTAAGCAAACCCCTCATGCTTTGTAAGCAAACCCAATAAACTCATTGGTCCCTGAAGATGAACTTTGGAGTAATCATCATTTGGTTTGTCATTGGGGTCTTATAAGGAGACAGGAGACGTTGTTAAGGTTCCATGAGGAAACAATTCTCACAGCAGCCACTGGGCTTCAGTGGACAAAAGGGGCCTAGGACTCGTCATGGTGCCCCTAGCAAGCTGCTGTGTGAAGGGTACCGTGTGCTGTGGCCGCACAAAGGTACAGGGGTCTGTGTCTGTGGCCAGAGCCCAAAATCATGATTAACTCATCAGTTTGCACGTCAGCATTCTGCGTTAGGCAGTGACTCATCTCTCTCCCCAGCAAACACTATTTGGATATTTCTGTCTTGCAATTCTTTGTTGTTCTTTGTAATTGTGTAAGAACAGAAGGAAAAAAAAAGATAAAAGAGAGAGAAACATACACATATTTTTTCTCTTGACAAGCACTCTTTCAACATCCTTATCTGGGTGAAGTAAGAAGCCTGGTTTGGCCGGGCGTGGTGGCGCACGCCTTTAATCCCAGTACTTGGGAGTCAGAGGCAGGCGGATCTCTGTGAGTTCAAGGTCAGCCTGGTCTACATAGTGAGTTCCAGGACAGCTGGGGCTACAGGGAGAACCCGTCTCAAAAAAACCAAAAAAAAAAAAAAAAAAAAAAAAAAACCAGTCTGGTTGCACTTTTGAGCTAAGCTGACACCTCTGCATGCTGCCTCCAGTAAGCAAGCTGCAGATCTGCAAAATATTTATGCAACTGATGCCATTGTTGTCCACCTGTGTAAATGCCACTTGTGTGAAAATCCTGTCAATTCCAGATCTTTCTTGAGGGCCACATTGCTACTGGAAACCTGTAATCTCTGCCCATCCTCTGTGTCTATTAGAACTTGATTGCATCGTTATTGTGTGTGTGTACACACACATTGCTGCATGCATATATGTGTACATGTGTGTGAGTGTGCACTCACCTGTGCATACACGGTACCTGCAGAGACCAGAGGTAACACTGGATATCTTCCTGTCTTTCCTTATGTTATGTTCCTTTTTTTCTTTTTCCATTTTGTGTGTATCTAGTGTGTATGTGTGTATATTGAATATATACATACACACACACATATATGTGCACTATTTTGCATGCATATTGGCACATGAGTGTGCATGTGCAAGTAGAGGCCCACGGTTATGCTTGGAATCTTCCTCGATTACTCTTTCACCTTACATGGAGGCAGGGTCTCTCAGTCAAACCTAGAGCTCACTGATCTGACTAGTCTTGCTAGCCAGCTGACTCTAGAAATCCACTGTCTCTACCTTCTGAGGCTGGGATTGCAAGGGGCTGTCACCACCACTGGGCATTTACACAGGTCTCTTAGACCATGGAAAGTGCTTTAACCACTGAGCCATCTCTCAGCCCATCACCTTAGTTTTTCAGGCCTCCCGCTGAACCTGGAGCTCACTGTTTTGGTGAGTCTGGTGGCCAGGGGCCCCGGGATTCCCCTGTCTCTGCCTTCCCATCACTGAATCACAGGCTGCACAGCCAAACTCATCTTTTATGGGAGTTCTGGGGGTCTGAACTTGGGTCCTTAGCTTGCACATTGTGCTGTTGCCCCAGACACAGTTGTTCATTAATTTGCCTCTTTAAGCTTTTCTGTTCAGACAGCACTGCACTGTGACCAGTACTTAGACTGATTGGACTGCTGTGAGCTAACTTGTGGGTAGTGACGACCTGAAGAGCCAGGCGCTGAAGAGC
Source organism: Nannospalax galili (assembly GCF_000622305.1). Lineage (NCBI taxonomy): Eukaryota > Metazoa > Chordata > Mammalia > Rodentia > Spalacidae > Nannospalax > Nannospalax galili. Next base: position 135,881 of record NW_008345053.1, read on the forward strand.
CAGGTGCCGCACCTATTGTCATAAGAAAGTCCAGTGCTGTTGGCTCCAATGTCATTGCAGAAATCTTACCTTTCCAGGGACATGATGTGTTTAATTCTGTTATAACAAGCTCTCCAAAGAAAGTTTTTGTAGCCAGAGTCCATTTTGTTATGTATGGTATGTGTGTATTTGTGTGCATGCGCATGTGTGTGCACAAATATACACATGTGGTATGAGAGGGTGTTTGTGTGAGTGTATGTAAGTTTACGGATATGTATGTATGTGTATGTCTATGTGTGTCTGTGTGTATATGTGTATGAGTAAGTGTATGTATGTGTGTGTATATGTGTATAAGTGAGTGCATGTGAGTGTATATGTGCGAGTGTGTATGTGTGTGAGTGTATGTGTGTACGTGTGTTTAAGTGTATGAGTGTATGTGTGTGAGACTGTGTGTGTATGTGTGTGTGCAAGTGTATGTGTGTATGTATGTGTGTATAAGTGTGAGTGTATGTGAGTGTGTGTGTGTGAGTGTATGTGTGCGAGTGTGTATGTGTATGAGTGTATGTGTGAGTGTGTGTATGTTTGTTTCAGTGTGTGTGTGTGAGACTGTGTATGTGTGTGTGTGCAAGTGTATGTGCGTGTGAGTGTCGGTGAGAACCATTTCCTCAGAGATTCCTTTCCTCGGCCTCCTACACTCCTGTTCGTACCTGACAATCCCATCACGCAGAAAGAGCAGTGCACGCATGCGCACTCAGCTCTGCGTTGGCGATGTGGAGAAGGGACGAGTCAGTGGAAAACTTCCGTTTGTACCGTCCTTGGCCTTCTCCGTTATGTTTTCTTCTCATGTTCTGTGTGCATTGACATCACGTAGGTAGCAAGGGCCATGCCAAAGTGCAGGGCCTTGGGATGGGGTCCCATGCTTAGTTCCAGAGGGGGCCTTGGAATCTGAAGTTTTAAAACTATCATGCTTAGTTCCAGAGGGGGCCTTGGAATCTGAAGTTTTAAAACTATCTCAGGAAATTTGCATTCAGTCTGTCCACAGCCCACTCTTGATGAGAAAGTGCTCCACTCCTTCCATAAATGTTTTCTTTCTTTCATTCATTCTGCAGTATTGGGGATTGAACCTAGGGCCTTATAAATATTAGGCAAATGCTCTACCTCTGAGCTACCCTCCAACGCTCTCACCAAATTGCCTGGGCTGGCAGTTAATTCACTCAGTAACTTAGGCAGGCCTTAACCTTTTGATCCCCCTGCCTTACCTCCTGCGGTGGCTGAGATTACAGGGGTATACCACCGGGCCTGGCCAGCCATTTCGTATCTTTCCTGAAAGACTTCCTTAGTGACTTCCAAGTTAAACTGTTCATCGAGACATGCCAATCCTGGCTTCCAAAACTCCCAAATCCATCTTAGTCTGTTTTGTGTTGCTATACCAAACTACCCGACTCAGGGTAATGTTAAAAAAAATAAAAGCATTTACTTAGCTCATGATTCTGGTGGCATGATGCTGATGTCTGGAAACGACACACTGGCTGTGTCACAACATGGTAGAGAAGGGGGAACAAAATAGCCACACGTGAAGAGCGAGGCGACAGCAGGGTGGGGCAGGCTTCCTCTTCTGTAACAACCCACCTCATAACTGATCTCCACCCCACTCCTGTGGAACAGTGAAAATCTATTCCACAGCTACAAGCCCGATTACCCATTACCTACCAGTAGGCCCAACCTCTTAAACGGCCACACCTCAACACTACCACATTAGGGGTGGAGTTTCCAACCACAAGCCTTGAAGGACAAACTACAACCCACCTGGAACACCTTTTAGTACCTTCCAGTTAATCAGTGCGTTCCCTTTCTGTGGCGATAACTGAATTCCTAATTCATAGGGAAAATGTCTCAAGACATGTTGTTGAAGGGCTGGGATAAGGGAAGTTCGTGCTGGCCATTAAAAAGCAGATGGGATGTCAACAGGGATTCTGAGAGGTTCTCTTCTGTCTAGTTTGCTTTCAATTGCTGTGACAGAACACTGACCAATACCAACTTGGGGAGGAAAGGATTTATTTGACCTACATCTCCCAGGTCACAGTTCATCACTGAGGGAGCCCAAGGTAGGAACTCAGGGCAGGAACCTGGAGGCAGGAGCTGGAGCACAGGCCATGGAGGAACGCTGCTTACTGGCTTGCTCCCCTGGCCCCTGCTCAGCCTGCTTTCTTATAAAATACAGGACCACCTGCCCAGGGGTGGCACCACTCACAGTGGACTGGGTCCCCTCACATCACTCAACAATCTAGAAAATATTCCACAGACATGGCCACAGGCCAGTCCAATGGAGGCAATTCCTCCACTGAGGCTCCCTCTACCCAGGGTTGTTAAGTTGACACTATAGCTATCCAACACACCTTCCAATGACTTTTCTATTATTTTTTTTTTTTAAACTGACAGATGCTAAAGTCACTTGAAAAGAGGAAACCTCACCTGAGGGATTTCTTCCATCAGACTGGCCTGTGGGCACGTCTTTGGGGCATTTTCTAAATTGTTCATTGTTGTAGGAGGGCCCAGGCCACTGTGGGAGGTGTCATGCCTGGGCAGGTGGTTCTGGGCTATATAAGAAAGGTAGCTGATGTTAAGGTTCAGATAGTCCCGCCCCCTCACCAACAGGACCTCATGGACCTCACAAGCCACTGAGAAAAGGGAACTGAGTTGATAAGCACCTTGGTCTTTGAAGTCAAGAGAAGCAGACTTTTCTCCACTGTTTGACCAACACAGCAGGCTTCCCCTTTGATCTCTAAAGAGAACAGGTTTTAACAGTCCTCCTGTCCCACTCCCCCCGCCCCTGCCTAACCTTTAAAAAAATATATATCTTCCCACCTTCTGCATCCTCCCAGAAGCCTCCCCCTATAAAAGACCCCAGCTCACGACCCGGGGGTAGACATTTTCCCTGCCCGGAAGGGAATCCATTTATCCAATGCCTACTTTACCTATTAGTTGAGCTAGCCAGGGAAGCAAGCCAGCCAGCGACCTTCCTCCATGTTCTCTGCTTGAGATCCTGCCCTGACCTTCCCTCAATAATGGATTGTGATGTAAAGTGAAGGCCAAATAAACTGTTTCCTCCCAAGTTGTTCTTGTGTTTTATCACAGCAACAGAAAAGTAACTAATACTGCCTTGTTTGTGGTGCATTAGTCTGAAGAAACACAAGCCTCTTGCTGGGAAGGCAAATATCTAAAGATTAAACCACACTTAGAGGGAATTATATCCTAGGTAATTGGAAAGCACACAATTCAAGTTCTTCAACCTCAAAACAGCAATATTTAGTCTATCAGAGAGAAAGATCATTTATGCTTTGAATGATAAACCCCCACTGCTGGTAAAAACACATTTCTAATAAGTAGCCTCAATAGACCACATAATTTTACCACATTTCTGACACAAGTACAAATAAATGGAATTTTGTTGCTGGGTTTTGTGAGATAGTCTCATGAACTTCAGGCCTAAGGCTCACCAAGGTAGCCAAGGAGGACCTCAAACTCCTGCTCCTCCTGCCTGAACGTCCCAAGTGCAGGGATGATAGGCATGCCTCACTAACCCCCCAGCTCACTGGGTACTCGGGTCAAACCCAGAGCTGTGTATGCTAGGTTAGCACTCTGCCAGTGAAGCCACATCCCCCCCCCCCCGCTACATAAATGAATTTTAATGATAAAGTGACATGGAGTGATTCTGGAATTAGCTATTTGACAATTCATAGTCTCATTATAGGGAATATTTTTCATCAGGATTTTCTTTCTCACAAGAAACGTTAGTGGGCAAACCTTGGAGAAATACAAATAACAGTGTGGGACTTAGTGCAGAACAGATTATGAGTCTCCAAGCAAGGATCTAAGCTGGGAAAACCAGGCAAACAGGCAGTGGATCCGGTGCAGCACAGGAGCGTGGAGCTGACTGTGTCCACACACAGACAGAAGTACAACAGCAGAGACCATCCCTCCTCACAGGGCAGCTGGGGGAGAAGGGGAACATGGTCCTTAAGCCACTGCTGAAATACAGGGACAGCTCTTGGGTTCACCACATGAAACTCAAAGAGGCCACAGTGCAATAAAAACAGTCTGCAGTGTGTGAACAGAAATTCGGATGAGGGAGCACCACACCATCAGAGCTTCTCCACCCTCAGAAGCCCCAGATTCCTGAGCTATGAGGGCCCAGTACAGTGCATCGCTGCCATAAATCTCTCTGCTTATCAAGTGTGCAACATATGCAAGATTAGAATCCAATTTCCAGGCAAGCAAGACTTGGTTTTGCTCACACTTGGGTCCCCAGTGTCTGACCAATGCCTGGAAAATACTAAGAGCTCTATAAATATTTGAAAACTTTGATTAATCAGTAACACTGAACTCTGTGCTAGGGAGGAAATAAGAAGTCAGGAACATACGGTTCTTTTCACAGTGGAGCCCTCTGCTCCTGACTGGGGGGCCCAGAGCCTTTGTCGAGTAGATGATCTCTGAAAAGCATGCTCGTGATTTTAACAGTTTTTAATGTGTTTTTGGCTTACCTGTGAGTCAGTTTCATATTCTTTCTCAGTGTAGAGCCTGGTGGTTTCTATCCTTGCTTCATGTGGAGCGACTGGAGAAAAGATTGATGGCCAGAATGTATTAGTCAGAGAGGCTCAAAGAGCCTCTGCATTCCTCTAAGCCCATCTTCAGGTCTCATGAAAGTCAAAAGTAAAAATCAACATCCGAAAGGAAACCACACGAATAAACATTTCCTCTCTTTCCCTTGGACCAGGATGTTACCCTGTGGGCATTTATAGTGGGTAAAGCAATTTCTCTTCTTATAAAAAATCAAGTGCTCAGTTCCAAACTTGAATAATGACGCTTTGCTAAGCAAATGGCCATCTCTGTAGCAAGGAATCACTCCATGGACACTGAAAATATTTCTGTCACAATGAGGTTTTGTTGGTGATCAAGGAGTCCTGGGTGCCTGGTTTAGTGGAGTCCATACACTAAGCATGCAAACATTAACTATTATTACTGTTGGAGAGTCGCCTACACTTAAGTTATATTTAAGAACAACTCGAGTTTTGCTCTTAGGGGGCGTGTCAGCAACCCTGCCAGGGTTCATTAATTATTACATATTCCGAAGACATGAGCTTGCTTTAAATAATGGAGGGAAATCCTAGGTGGGTGAAAAAAACCCATCAAATTCAGTAGAGATTCATTGTCTTTTTAACTTGGAGCAAAAAATTAGGATAGGCAGAAAGTGGGATGAGCCGCTTGTTAATGTTGCAGCAAAATGAGCATCACAATTTACTGTTTAAAGCAACATTTTGTAATTCTTGAGACATTTAATATTTTAGTGTGTGTGTGTGTGTGTGTGTGTGTGTGTGTGTGTGGTCAGAGGAAATCTTGTGGGAGTCAGTTCTCTCCTTCTACAATATGGGTCCTAGGGATTGAACTCAGGCCCTCAGGCTTGGCAACAAGTTTCTTTGTTCTCTGAGCCATTTCACTTGAGCCCATTTAAAACATTTTATTTATTTATTTTGTGCATATGGGAGTTTTGCCTGCGTGTCTGCAAGTGTACCCATTTCATGCAGTGCCTGTGGAGGCCAGAAGAGGGCACCAGATCCCCTGGAACTGGAGTTATGGAAGATTGTTAGCTGCCATGTGAGTGAAGGGAACCAAACCTGGGTCCTCTGCAAAAGCAGCCAGTGCTCCTAACTGCTGAGCCATCCATCTCTTGAGCCCCCATTTAACATGGTTCAGGGTGCAGCTTGGTGGCAGTGAGGACAGTGGTCATATATCACCATAACCATCACTCATCTCCAGAATTTTTCTTCATCTTGCAAAATTGAAATTTGCATCCATCAAACACTCCCTATTGCCCTCCACAGACCTAACCTCCGCTCCAACTCCTACTGCTTAGTGTGCCCAAGATTTCTGTTTCTGTTCCCGAATAGCTGTATGATGGGAGATGGACAGAGGGTACAGCTCTGCTGCGGTTCCTCCCCCCGGCGAGCTGCCCTGTGAGGCTCCTTCATCCTCTGCTTTCAGAGCCTTCCTGCACTTTCACTTCTAAATTCTGTCCACATATTCTTGGAAGGTCAACTATGCACATAGAAGGCTATTTGTTGATGTGCAGGCATGACTGAGATGCAGAAAAGACGATCTGAGGATGTCTTCTAACGTCTTGAAAAGCTAGATCCTTGGTTTTTTCCCCCTAGGCAAATGTTAACTCAGTGTTTTCCATTGTAAACATTGACGTCGCTCAGTTTGTCATGAATCACTGGAAATGAGTGTGGCTTTAACATTTCACATTCACTTAATTTTTACAGCTATTTTTATATTTTTAATTTATATATATTTATTTTGTGTGTGCACGTGTACATGCCATGTTGTGTGTGTGGAGGTCAGAGGACAACTCGCAGGAGTTGGTTTTCTCCTTCCACCACGTATGTCCCAGGGATAGAATTCCGGTCATCCAACCTCGCGGTAAGCTCCTTTATCTGCTGAGCCATCTCGCCAGCCCTATCTGTCGTTCTAAACATCATTTTAGATGGAGGAAAAAAACTATATAATACTGAGTTTATGATAATACTACCTCATTTGGTTCTATGCTACTTCAATTATATTTAACCTTTAAAAAATTTAATTTATTTTTATTTTGTGTGTAGGGGTGTTTTACCTGTGTGTATATAAATGCACCACGTATGAGCAATGCTCACAGAGGCCAGAGAGGTGTTAGGTCCCCTGGGAATGGAGTTATGGACAGTTATAAGCTGCCATGTGGGTGCTGGAATACTAGACCCAGGTCCTCTGCAAGAGCAGCCAGTGCTCGTAACCACTGAGCCATCTCTTCAGCCTCTTTTGAACTTAATGAGGGTGTATTGTATAGAAATTGCCATCATGATTTGCTTTTCCAGTTGAGAGAAGGCAGTCAGAGTCCAGCCACACACACCCAAGCTCATTTCCCCATGTAGAGTCCAGCCACACACATGCGAGCTCATGTCCCCACATGGAGTCCAGCCACACACACCCGAGCTCATTTCCCCATGTAGAGTCCAGCCACACACATGTGAGCTCATGTCCCCATACGGAGTCCAGCCACACACACCCGAGCTCATTTCCCCATGTAGAGTCCAGCCACACACATGTGAGCTCATGTCCCCACACGGAGTCCAGCCACACACACCCGAGCTGGTGTTCTGCTTCTTTACCTTTTGGCTCCATCTTTATTTCACAAACATGTATTAAATTTCTATGATGTGAGAAGCATCAGAAACATATTTATTTTCTTGTGCTATTCACTGGGGTACAGACATATACTAAGCAGAAATTATTGTCACCATAAGAAGTGGTACATGCTTTCAAGTCAGTTTGGCAAATACATGGAGGTGAGCCTGGATCTTAGGGATGGCTCTATAGTTGACTGGATGTGCTATGTTAGCCATGAGTTGCAGGATTCAGTGTGTTGTTGAGTGTATTTTAGTTTCAGTTCTTTGGATATTAATTTGTTTATAAAGTCAAAGATGGACAGATTTCTCAAAGCAAATGATTGACATTTCAATCTTTGATTTGTTCTAATACAGATTTTAAAAAATATTTTATTATTTTTATTTTATGTGTATGCGTGTATTACCTGCATGTAGGTAAGTGTACCCATGTCATGCAGTGCCCACAGAGGACAGAAGAAGCTGTTGGATCCCCTGGAACTGGAGTTACGGACAGTTGCCATGTGGATGCTGAGATTCGAACCTGGGTCCTCTGCAAGAACAGTCAGTGTTCTTAACCACTGAGCCATCTCTCCAGCCTCTCTAATACAGATTTTAAAATGTGTATTATTATACATTTAAACTATCCTTACTATAAATGTATATTACTATACATAAACTATCCTTAGTGGCTTTCTAAAGTAAGAATAAAATACAGATCATGAAGAAGAGTATAAAGTAGATTCATGCTCTTCCGTAGGGTTGGAAAACCAAGATGTGAGATCTGCAATGGAAAGTTTTGTTTTCCTTTGGGGGCTTAGATGCCTCTCTTGCAGGTGTTGGGGGCTTTCTTTAAAGACCTCAGTATATTTGCTTGGTTTCTCCTGGTCTGCTGGCATCCTTGTTTGTCCAGACTTGAATCGAGGTTCCTGTCATTTAGATGAGGGCAGGAGAGGCTGGGAATGTGAAGCCTGAGACAGAGACTGGGAGGGGTTTTTATTTTTTTATTTCTTTTGAGGGTCCTGGGGATTGAACCTGGAGCTAGGCAAGCACTCCACCACTGAGTTCTACCCTCATCCCGTAGACTTCTATTTCATTTTATTTGTGTAACCCAGGCTAACTAAGGGCTCACTCTGTGGTCCACACAGGAATTAAACCTGCAATCCTCCTGCCTCAGCCTCATGAGCAGTTGGGATTATAAGATTGCTACCAGATTCAGTAAAGAGGTTTTATTTAGATAGGGGTGTTCTTATAGCTCTGGTATTTCTAGTCCCTACATGTACCAACCAGAAAAACCTAGGGCAATTGCTGCTCTGGGCAGGTCGTGGTAGATTTCCTTCTATCCTTGCAAACAAGACCTCTGCTCCTTCAAGTGGATCTTTTCATAGTAAACCAATTGAGGAAAATGAGCTAGACTCTAGGTGGATCTGAAAGACATCCTACCAGTGCTGGATGACCAGGAGCAGCATACCAAGAGGTGATAACAGCACGTGATTCTATCCTTCTGTTAATCCATCTGTTGCCCAGCATGCTGTAAGATGATGTCAAAAGTCTAGGTGAGGTTTTGGTCCCAGTGATTCTCATAAGAGTGAGTCCTGACCTGAGCTGGGTGTGGTGGCTCATGCCTTTAATCCCAGCACCATGGGAAGGAGGCAGAGGCAGGAGGATTTCTGTGAGATTGAGGCCAGCCTGGTCGGCATAGCGAGTTCCAGGCCAACTGGGACTCCAGGAAGACTCTGTCTCAAAAAGACAAAAAAAGAGTAAAACCTGATTTTTAAAAGAGACATAATTGTGAAGGAAAAGCTGCTTTCAAAAGAAGTAGAAATGGAGATTTGTCTGCAAAGGGTTTACTGAGGCTGAAGCGTCAACGCACTGAAGAGGGAAGGCAGCTCTAAGCACCACAACCGCAGGATGTTAAAAACATAATCCAATTAAAGCCATTACTTTTGTTATGAGCAGACACACAGCAAGTCCTGACCCTTGTAGTGTTTTCTTAAACTTTGAATGTTCATATATCAGATTTTCAGAAGAATTAATTACAGAAACAGTTCAATGTATTCTCAAATATATACACATCATTCAATCCAGTATCACACAAATCACGATGCACTTGTTAGAATGGAGAAGTTAATAACGTACAACAGAACCCACTAAATGACAGACTCTGCTCAAGTTCCCTTTCCTATGAGTGCCCTGCTTCTCCTGCAGAATACAAAGCAAGGTACCGCCGTGCACCTGGTGACCTCGTCTCCTCAGTCTCTTCCAGCCTATGACCATGCCACATCCTCTGGTCCTTCTTGACCTTGGTCATTTATTTTTATGACCTAGGTCTGGTCATATATTTTGTAGAATTTCACTCTAATCCAACAGGCCAGATATTTTCTCATGATTAGACTCAAGTTCTGAACACACGATCTTTTTAGAGCTAAATAATCCTGTTTCCCACCACTCTGCTGGTGGTACTTTTATTTTTGTAAACTCTCATTGCAGTTCTTGCAAATCCATACTTTATTAAGTTATACTTGTCTGCTAGGACTCATTTTATTTTCCTCTAACACCAAAATCAATGAAAATATCTTTTCTGTGGGTGTAGCGTCTTAAATTTTGAGTGTGGGGGTCAGAAAGAAAACGACTTAGTCATTAAGGGAAAGCCCACACTTCACAGACTGAGAAGCATGGACAGATGTTAAATAGACTCCATATACCTTCGTTTATCCCTGTCAGTAGCTGTTGGGTGGCTTTTATTATAAGGAATGTTATTTATGGCTTAGAAGAAGCAGTTTCCCTTGCCTAGAAAATTTTCCAAGCTTTGATGGTGGTCAATAAACTACCTGATAATTTGTTCCAAAGAGTTTCAATATAAAGCATAAATTTAACAGGAGAGGCATCATTAATCCAAATCTCTCCCCATCTCATAGACAAGGTTCGATTTCTTTCTTATGCAATAATCTGAGTTCCACAGAAATACTGTTTTCTAATGTTCATGAGGCTCAATTCAGCATCCCGAGTGCCAATACTTTCCAGTGACAAGGGGAAATAAGGTGATAAATCTGGGTTTTGGAAGATGCCATAAACTATAGACAGACAGCAGGGCAGGGATGGGGACAGAATTTTTCACTTTCTGACGGAGCTATCAGAGACATGCCTTGGTTTTATGAGAGCTCTTTCTTTGTCCAAATGGGGGAAATTTATATGTGTGTACAGAGTAAAAGGGAAGTTGTGAACTCTGAAGTGGGCGTGAGCACAATCCTGGCCACCAATATTAGTTGAATAATCACTTCCTAGGACAGAGGCAGAACGGACCATGAGGATGCCACATCTGTGGCCAGTCTGGTGGGGGATGCTGGCATTTGAGTATCCGTGGGGAACAAAATTGCAAGCCCCCTCTTGTGCTCTGATTGTACTCAGTGGAAAACACAGGATTGTTATTTAGGGCCAGAAACATTTTCGTCAGGGAAAACTCCATTTCTTACAGACATGTTTTTCTTTTTACTGAAAATTACTTTGCCCACCTGTGTTACAGCTGAATCATGCTTCATCATCTGCTGGTTAACTCGAAGGTCTCACTCATTATCAACAGAACTGTAATCAACTTCCATCATTGGAGATGGCAGAATACTTCACAAAATGATTTTGAATTGTTTAGAAGTCTGCAAGAGTAAAGGGTGTTAAAAGCACATGTGAAACCAGGCAAGGTGGTGCACACTTGTAACCCCAGCATTCAAGACATGAGGAGAGGCGGATCAGGAGTTGAGGGCCAACCTTAGTTACGTATTGAGTTTGGGGCCAGCCTTGGCTATATCAAAACCTTGGCTGTCTCAAAACCTTCTAAAGTGGGGAAACTAACGAAAACAACATCTGATACCTTTTGCTGTCAATGTCAATTTTTTTTTATTTCTCTTTGTAACTTGCTAGTAATTTTCAGCTTATTAGAATATATTAAGTGCCTCATTTTAGAAGCAGTAAACTACATAATGATCCAGTTTCAGTGGTATGTGCAAGGGACATAGACTTATGGAAAAGGTAGACTTGAAACGCAATGATTATAATGCAATGTGATAAAAAGACTTACAAACATGGAAAGGAGCCAAGCGCCTCCTTGCAAAGTCTACACTGGAGAAGAATTTTGGACCCTGAGAAGACTATTCTGCCGAGCAAAGTAGAAGGACATTGGTGGCAGAGCATGTGGGAAGTCTTCGGGGACAGCGGAGTTACTGGGGTAAGAATAGGAAGTTGAAGGGAGAAGTGGGTAAGGCTGCGATGAAGATGAGGGGCCAGTGTGTATGAGATCTGAGGAGCTTGGGTTTGATTTTGCAGACACGGGGGTGCCGTAATCTTGTATTCCTTTTAGAAGCTCAGCTGTGCAAACAGAAGGGTGGACTAGAGGAAGGAATCATTAGGGGTAGGAGGACCAGTTCAGAGAGGATTGCTGCAACATCCTTTAGAAATAGCATGGGCTTGAAGCAGTGCAGTGGTGGCACAAATGAGCAGGAGGAAATGGGTCTGCAGCCAGTCAGTCAGTACACAGGAATGTCAAAGGCGGTGGAGATGGGCAGGGGCAGGAAGAGAAGCGAGTAAGATTGACAGCTGGCCCATGAGTTTTCTGGAGAGACATGACCAAATGCCTATTTACTTGAGAAAGGACACTGATGACAGACCACAACGCGGATTGCACCACAGCCCGGCCTAGTGAAGCAGTGAGTTTATTGGGGTAGCTTACAGGGTGTGGATGAGGAATTACTTGTAAGGGTGGCTGAAAGGCAGCTCCACCACTGGGAAGCCCAGCATGGGTGACAGAGAAGAGAAGCTGCATCCTTTAGCTCTCTCCACAGCTTACCTGTAGCTTAGCTGCTTAGTCTCCCCACAGCACCCCCCACCGCACCCCACCCCCACCCCGGCCCCAAACAACTCATCCTGCCTGGATAACCTTGGGAAGAGGCCTTGTGAATCACAAACTCTGGAACTTCCTGAGACTTGTGAGTTTTGATCACTTCCTGAGTCTTTTTTTTTAGTGTGTATGCGTGTCTGTATGTGCACCACACGTGTGCCTGGTGCTCCTAGAGGCCAGGAGAGGGCATCAGAGCCCCTGGAACTGGAGTTACAAATGGTTGTGAGCTGCCATGAGGGTGCTGGGAACTGAATCCAGGTTCTCTGCACGAGCAGCCACTGCTCTTAACTGCTGAGCCAACTCTCCAGCCTCCACTTCCTGAGTCTTCATGAGCACCTCTCCAGTACAGGATGAAAACGTAGAAAACAGCTTTTAAGTTTCATTTATGCATATCGGTGTGTCTCTGTGTGAGTATTCTTGCATGTGTGTGTCAGACATGGTGGGGGTCTGCCCTCCCGGGCCAGAAGAGGGTGTCAGAGCTCCTGGAACTGGCGTTTCAGGTGGTTGTGAGCCATCCAACATGGGTGCTAGGAACTGAACTCCTGTCCTCTGACAGGCAGCAAGTACTCCTAACTGTTGAGCCCCCCTACACACCTTTTAGTAATTCAATGAAGTAAAACAGGCTCTCTCTCCTCTCTCTCCCTTTCCTCCCTCATCTGTCTCCCCTGCACTAGTTGCTGATGATTTGATTTCTTGACCTTTGACCAAGTACAGCTAAGTACGCAGGGTTCCTAACTGCATTCTGTGCGACACTCACCCTCAATCTGTGCATTTGAAATTTTCACCTCTATACAAACAGACAAAGGCACAGGGTCGGACGGCGGAAGTTGCTTTGCTCTGTCTTTAAGATTCCGTGGCAGCCTGTCACATTTTTAAACTGGCATAAACAGGGCTTGCAGCTGAAATGTGCTGAATTCTGAAAAGAGAAGCTTTTCCCAGTGCAAAGTCCTGACAGATCCAAGGTTCTCAAACTTGCGTTCAACTGTCATTTGTAGGATGTCAGAGGTTAGTCTAACTCACAGGCTAGACTAAGGTGAAGGAAACCAAAGGCTTTTATGTTGCATTTAATATGTCCAAAAACATGTGTCTATATTCATGTATTTAACATTGGTGTTATCTGTTTTTGATCTCTGAGATTTTACTGGGTTTTTCTTTTAATTTAGGCCTGAGCTCTTAGCCCTTGTATGTGTGTAGTAACCTGGGGTTAATCATATTAGATAGACTGGTGGGTTCTTTTTCTCTGTTGATTAAAGGATTAAAAGATAGGAAAATAGACCCGGGCATGGTGGTGCACGCCTTTAATCCCAGCACTTGGGAGGCAGAGGCAGGCGGATCTCTGTGAGTTCGAGGCCAGCCTGGTCTACATAGTGAGTTCCAGGACAGCTGGGGCTACCTGTCTCAAAAAGACAAAAAAATAGCTCAAAGCAAAGTGAAAGTGAAGTTCATGGACCAATGGTTCAGAACAATTTAATTAGATTTCATTTGAGTTGAACCATATAGGACCCTAAATCATACAGAGACAATGTGTTTCCTATTCTTGAAGAGTATACTCTTACCTATACTTTTTTTTTGACAGTAACAACGTATCTACACACAAAAAATCTTCATAGTTAGAGGGGATGTGGTCACTCTGTATGGCTTTCAGTAAGAAAGAAGCATGATCATGCGTTCTAAAAGGCAAACTGAGCAACTCGGGTTCCCTGCTATGGAGTCAGGGGCTGCCTTGCCTGACTTTCCCAGTGCCTAGGAAAAGCTTCCTAAGATTCTCTTACCTTTGTCCTTGGAACTTCAGGTCCACAAAGCAAAGATTTGCTGAGTTTCCGGTTTTAGGAGACTTGGCCTGGTGATGGTGATCCTAACTAGATAGCTCAAACGTGGTGCATTCTGTTTTTGACAAGCTTTTCTCTCACTCTGTGTACTGTTGTGAAGTCTGATTTATTTGGTTTATGGGAATGCATAGTCAGTTCTTGGTTAGCAAGTGCCTGGAGGTGCATTTAAAAATTCAGTGCCAAATTAGGTGTGGTTACCTGTGCCTGTAATCCTGGAGCTTCGGAGGCTGAGACAGGAGGATGACCAATTTGAGCCAGCCTGGATATATAGGTAGAAATTGTTAAAATCAAAGGAAGGGAAAGAGAAAGGATTTTTAAAAAAATTTTATTGACTTTTTGTGTATTTCATACAGAAAATCATCTCTATACCCCCTCCCCCTTCCCCTTTGGAATCTCCCATAACACCCCCCTTCAGTGGAGATCATACATTCTGTCATTTGTATTAAGGCTTATTATGTAAAGTTAGTGTCCCAAGATGTCCCTCAGGGCAAGTTTGTTCCCTGGGATTTAGTCAGCCTATCTAGAGTCCCTCCCTTCAGGAAGACCAGCTCTTCCTCACCCAGCAGTAATCAGCTGCCAATGATTCTTTGACTAAGATTGGGGTCTGCTGTCCATTTCCATAGTTTTTTTGCTGGGTTTTTTTCTGCCTAAGTTTGCCTGGGTCTTGTGCATGCTGACACCATTGGTGTAGGTTTGTATGAGAAGGGTCCCTTTTGCCTGTAGGACTATTTCCATATGGTCCTGAACCTCCTCCCTGGCTCTTACATTCTTTCCACCCCCTCTTCCACAATGGTCCCTGAGCCCTGGGTGGGTGGTCCTTAATATAGGAGTCCTGTCCAAGGACCCACACTCTGCCGACTCTTATTCTCTGCATTTTGGCCATGTGTGACCTTTTGTGTTCCTGGCCCTCTGTTGCATGAGGGAGTGTCATTGATGAGAATTGGAAGATGCATTAATGTTCTCTTCATCCCTTGTTCTATGTTCCATGAATCTTAGGAGTAGAAGATGCATCCTACATGTGCCATTTAGGCTTGGGCAAGTCACAGAGAATCTCTGTGTGTAACCAGTGGTGTAACTGTAATAATCTCTGTCTGTTGAAAAAGAAGCTTCTTTGATGGATGGTGACTGGGATAATTGTCTGTAAATTTAAGGATCCATATTTTGCACATAGTAAGAAATTACATTTGTCTAGGGATGTGAGAGCCTTGGGGTTTTATCTAAGAGTCATCCTCTCCAGCTATGTGTATTTGGCTAGGTTTACAGTACTAGACATGGGCTTTAAGTCCAATTAGGTAGCTGTTGATCATCCCTAAGATAAAAGTGCCACTACTGCACCAGTGTCATTTACTGTGCTGGTCATTGATGTGGCTTTTAGGCCTTGAAGCTGGGGTTGGATGATCGACTGATGTTCTCCCTTACCTGCTTGCATAGTGCTCTCCAGAGCTATGAGAGCCAGCCTGCAGGGGAGGGAAGAGGCTTCCAGGTCAGTTCCAGCCCCATTCCTCCAGATCCTGTGTCCAAATATGTCATGTCTTCAGCAATATGGCCTTACCTTAAGTTCTGGGAGGCAGTCAAGGCCTGAGGTAATAGCCTGTGTAATTGTAAGAGTTTCTTGGACTACTCTGGCCAACAACTCAAAGGAAGGTTTCTCCTGTCTGGCACTGTTTCTTGTTATGTAGCCTTCAGCTATACACATGGACTCAGGTAGGGATATTGTATATATAATTTTTCAGTAGGTTTTTGGACTAATATGAGCCCTTCTGGTTTTTTATACCAGCTAGGTACTCCTTATGTCTCCTCTTTCTCTCGCTGTCTTATCCTCCCTCTCTGCTCTCCCCATTTTAAGTGTCCCCATTTCCCCCATTTCTCCCTTAGTTTTTGTCTGCTATGGTCCCACCTCACCTCAGTTCCTCCTTTCCCTTATTCACATGGTTCTTTGTACAACCCTCCCTCTCCCCCTCTGCTTTAACTGCCCTCTTTTTATACATTTCTCCTTCAGTAACACCTGTCTCATACTATTCTTCTCTCTTGGGTTCCTTCATTCCCTTTACCTCCCTGGTTCCCTTCCATTTTCCTGGTTCCTGCAGTTACATCAGGATATGTACTCACTTATAAGGATTTGGTGCTAGGATCCACGAGAAAT
Source organism: Nannospalax galili (assembly GCF_000622305.1). Taxonomy (NCBI): domain Eukaryota; kingdom Metazoa; phylum Chordata; class Mammalia; order Rodentia; family Spalacidae; genus Nannospalax; species Nannospalax galili. The sequence continues at coordinate 151,916 of NW_008345053.1, forward strand.
GATTTTTTAATAAGGTACCAGCACCCACATCCTGCCTACCCTCTTCTGGGATATAACCTGAAGCAACTCTCTAGAATTTAGAGTCTGCTTCACAGTGAAGAGAAAAAAAATACTGTTTTGTCTTAAACACAAGGCATGAGCCATGACTTCTCAGGCATCAACTTGAATGTCACCTGTGGAGGACGTGATATGTGGTCAACAGACTGCTTCATTAAAGGTGCTTTGGGGGCTGGAGAAGGAGCTCAGTGTGCAGTACTTCCCTAGCATGTGTAGGGCCCTGGATTCTACCCCAGATGTTGCAATAAAAGAAGTTTTAAAAGGATTTCATGTCCTATGATCCCATCCCAATGTATCCTCCTCCCCACAAGTCAGTCAGCCTACTTACAAAACACCCCACACACTGCCCCACCCGGAGACCTGGTGGTCCTGCAAACCCAATCCCAAGGGTTTGTCATACTCACGTCCACCTGAAGTCAGTGTGGTGTCCTGCACCTGGCCTCAAGGGAGCACTGCTCACTTCTGCTATGAGGAAGAACGTTCATCCTCATTAAAAAATTGGAGAGATCTCATACTACAATAACCCAGTGATAGACCAGAAGGCCTTGGGAAAACAGGAGTAAAGCCTACCACAAAATGACAGATGGGAAGAGCTAGTCAAAATCAGGCTGAAATGAATGGACTAGAGATAAAATAGAAAAACAATACAAAGAATCGATGAAATGAAGAGTTGGTTCTTTGAAAAGGTTAACAAGCTTAACAAACCTTTAGCCAAATCAACCAAAAGAAATAGAGGAACCAGAGCAATAAAATCAGAGATGAAGGGGGAATCCTTACAGCAAACACAGAAGTGGCAGGTGACTGTGACGGAACTGTTTTCCAGACACAACAGGGCAGGTGCACACGTGAATGCAGAGAACTGTGACAGCATACACAAGACAGCATGCAAGTTCAAACCAGACGAAATCCCAATATGAACAGGGGAGGTGGGCACCAAATCTCACTCCTAGTTTAGGAGCTATTAACAATTGATGGTTGCTGGGAGAGGAAGAATCCGTTTTCTTTAAGAGTCTGACCACTGGTAGATCAACCATGCTCTAGGGGATGGACCCCTACCCCAGAGTATATAAGCACCATAAATTGGGCTTGATGGACTTAAAACATTTTCTTAAGAGGACATAAAGTTGGGTTGGTGATAGTGGGTCTGGGTGGAGATCCATTCCCCTGGATGAATATGAGAAAAATATACTGCATGAACTTCTCAAATAATTAATAAAAATATAGCACAGACATTAAGACCAGTGATTGACAAGTGGGACCTCATGGAACTAAAAGGCTTCTGTACAGCAAAGAACACCATCATTTGAGTGAAGAGGCGTCCTACAGAACGGGGTTTATCTTTACTAGCTACACATCCAATATAGAGGATTAATGTCTAGACTATCAAAGAATTTTAAAAACCTAAATATAAAAAAACCCAAACAACCCAATTAAAATGAGGTCAAGAAACTAAACAGAGAGTCCTCAAAAGATGAAACATAAATGACTGAAAAATATTTTTTAAATGTTCAGCACCTTTTGCCTTCAAGGACATGCGAATTAAAGCTACTCTGAAATTTCATCATATCCCAGTGAAAATGGCCAAAGTCCAAAAAACAAATTATAAGAAATTTGGGGAGTGTAGGCTGTGCAACTGCTTTGGAAATCAGTGTGGAGGTGCCTCAGAAAGCCTGAAATAGATCTACTACATGATCCATCGATGGCACTGTTGGGCCTATACCCAAAGGGCTTCTAGTACAGAAACACCTGTTCATCCATGTTCATTGCTACTATTCACAATAGCTGAGGACAACAGAAAGAACATAGAGGTTCATCAGCTGACAAATGGATAATGAAAATAGGATACATTTACACAGAGGGCACAAAAAGTCACACAAAGTCATGAAATCTGCAGGTACATGAATGGAACTGGAAACAGTTATTCTGAGCAAGGCAATCTGGAACCTGAAAGGCAAACGGCACATGTTCTCTCTCATATGTGGATGCTAGCTTTGAATCTTCATATATGGGTGCCTCAGTTGGAAAATTTCTAGAAGTTAGTTAAGGGCTAATGCAAAGGGGTGGGAGGATGACCTCCTGGAGGGGAGATGAAATGCGGTGATATAAAAGGGGAGAGGAGAATCATGGGATAGAAAGGGGTAAATGGGATGGGGAAGAGGAGGGTAGAGTAGAGGAGGGGGTATGGGGAGGGTTAACTGACATCAAAGGTCTTTGAAAAGTCATAGGAACATATTGCTGTAGAAGCCTCTTAGGCAGGTGGATCTCTGTGAGTTCAAGGCCAGCCTGGTCTACATAATGAGTTCCAGGACAGCTGGGGCTACAGGGAGACCCTGTCTCAAAAAGACCAAAAAATGTATATATTATATATATTCATATATAAAAATATGTGACATGGAGCTACCCTATAACAGGGTGAGGGGGACCTACCTGATACCTCAGGCTAGTAAATAACCCAATACCAGCAATGGACCCTCACACAGTACTGACTATTGGCAATGCTCCTGGTCGTCCTCCAGAACGTGATGGTATAATCCTATTTCTGAAGATACTACATATGTTATTCATGGAACAGACAAGGAGAAATCAAGCTGGCACTGACCTCGAAGCTTCATCTCTACTGGCTAGCTTTCATAGAGCTAGAAGTGCTATGCATGCTAGAAGAAGAAAAAAGTAATCATCAACCTTCCTCAGCTGTGAACCCTGTGAGCTACAGTAACAATTGGCCTGGCAAGATAGGTCCACTGCTGCAATCACGGCACAAACATGATGGGAGTAGCCACTTTCTGATTATATTTCAGTCCTGCTTCATAAGATGGAGTTCATACCTGGCACTGTATCATCGAGGTAAAAAAGCTGTGGCTAGACAGATCACAGGCTGTGGGGAGAACGTGTTACTATTGTTCTGCTAAGCGCATATGGCATTAAACTGACTCCTTGTGACTTTTTGTTATACCCATAGATTAGTGAATCTCTAAACTCACACCTTAAAAGCACTTTTTTTTTTTTTTGCATCAGATGGTGATTAATACAGAGAGCAGCTGACCAATGTGCAGAAAATATGAGACTCTGGAGTGCTTAGCCTTGAATGGGATGCTAATATCACACCTGCTCCTAAGGCTCAGTGATTATTGCACAAGAGGTGACAGAAAGCTTGTAAGAGCCAGTGGTAGAAGATAAAAACAAGGAGGCGATGTTCTTCAGGTACAACAGGGCAGTTACACATGTGGATCCATGGAGCCCTGTGACAGCATGCCCAAGTCCTGCACATGCCCAAGCCAGACAAAAGCCCAGCGTGGATGGGGAGGTGGGCAAGAAGTCCCAGCCTTACTGAGGAACTGTTGGCAATTGATAGCTGCTGGGCGAGGGAACGTCAGTTTTCTTTAAGGGTGTGATGCTGGGTAAGTTGATGAGGCTCCAGGAAATGGACCCTACACAAGAGTATTTGGGGAACATAAATTAGACCCAATAGGCCTTTTCAATAATAATACAGGACATGAAGTGGGGGGGAGGACGGAAGAGCGATGTCTGAGAGAGGTGGAGAAGGGAGTTGGATATGACCACAGTACAATGTATGAAAGTCTCAAAGAACCAATAAAAACATTATTTTTTTCAAAACAAAAAAATTGTTGGTCTTTTTGAAACAAGGTCTTCCTATAGCCCCAGGTGGCCTAGCACTCACCATGTAGACCAGGCTGGCCCTGATCTCCCAGAGATCTACCTGCCTCTGCTGGGATAAAGGTGTGTCCCACCACATCCAGCTTAAAAAGAAAAAATTGAAAGATGCATTAGCAGTCACTAAGCACACAAGCCCTCAGAGTTCAGGAAACAAAGACACACACAGATGGGAAGAGACGTTTCTTCTATCTTTGAGGAGTAGGAAAGTTTGACATGGTAAATACTGGTTATAAATAAGTAATAAAAACTCTGGGTGGAAAGGTATATATCTGGAGTCTTACTCTCCTGCTCCAACTGTCAAAGACATCTCTCGGGTTTAATTTTAAAATTCATTAAAAGTACTGTTTCCTTAGCTTAAGAACTACCCTCTGCAATAAGGTTTATTCTGGTATAGAATGAAAAGATTTTATTACCGCAGAGGTAAGCTGAATATGTCTAGCTTGAGTGCCATGCCTAAGAAAAAAAGGAAAAATGAGCGATATACGTTTTTATGGTAAAGCAGTTATTTTCAAGTCTGGTATTTAACGTTCCCGGCATAAACTTCCTAAAATTTAATTTTACTTTGTAATTAAAGTGGTGCCTACATTTGTTAAAATGTTCCAGGCAAGAAGATTCTCTGGTAAGATCTATGAATATGCATGGGGGCTGAGAACTTAAAAATTAGAGAATTAACCCACTTCCAAATGGGACTAACTATTCTTCATGCTTCAATTCGGAGCACCCAAGGACAGCATCGTGAAGTGTTGGTCATCGTCAACTTATGTCAAAATTAGCTAGACTGATTCCTTTTTTCTGACTTAAATATGGAAAACCATAATTATCTCCACTTTATCACAGGGTAAAAGGATGTGGAAGATTTATATAGTATTATCATGATAATGGTTTAATTTTTTTAGGGTTTTGTGGTTTTTGTTGCATTAGTTACTTTTCTCCATGATAAATGCCCGACAAGAAGGGAATTGATGGGCAGGAAGGTTTATGGGGAAGTTCAAGGGGAAGCCCATCATGGTGGGGATGGCAGCAGCTGGTCACGCTGCATCTGTATCAGGAAGTAGAGAGATGCACACTGATGCTCAGCTTGAACTCTTCATATTTGATCTAGGACCCCAGCCTGTGGAATCACACTCTCTGCATTTAGGATGGACCTTCCTCCCACAACTCACCTAATCTAGAAAAGTCCTCACAGATGTGCTCAGAGCTTTGTCTCCAGGGTAATTTATAGAAAAAAAAAATATTTGCCTTTGATATCCCATTCTTTCTTTCTCAAAATGCGTTTCTTTTTATTTATGTATATGTGTGTGCCTATGTGAGTTTATGTGCACCATGTGTGGTGTGTGAAGGTGCCTGTGAGGCCAGAGGGATTCCCTGGACCTGGAGTTACAGGTGGTTGTGAGTAGTGAGTGTTCTTAAGCACTGAGCCGGACTGCCCACCTCCTTTCCCCCTTCTTAATTGTTGACCTTTTGTTTAAGATTACTAGGGTTTAGATGCTGGACAGGAGATAGTCGTCTATTCATTCCATACAAGAACTATGAAAGGAACCAAAAGTACTGTTTTTGTTGGGAAAGTTCACTGGGAATTAATTAGCAGCTCAATGTAACCACCACAATCGGTTCAGAACTCCTTTGAGCACTGTGGGTAGCCTATGTGTATTCTGCAGGCCTTTTGTTGCCAGAAGTAGAATGTTCTGCAGAATGGGACCTTCAGAACCAACATGTGACATGGCACCTTCTTGACCATAGCTACACCATTTTAAAGTTTAGGTTGACTCTAGTCTCTGAAATTATCAGGCAGCTGGCCCAAGATATGGGAACAGACATCTTCAGGACCCCAGTTGTCTTGGGAACAGGTCAGAGTATTCCAGGGTACACCTGCTAACTGCAGATTTATGGCTTCTGTACACTATGCTTGGCTTGCTTCTGCAAAATAGAAATTGTTACTTAATAGAATAGAAATTGTTATGGGGTTTTCCACCTGTAAACTTGGGAACTTAAACTTTTCACCCCTGCTTACGGTTCTCTGTATAAAAGCTTACCGTAGAGACATCTCAGGGCTGCACTTGGGTTCTGACACTCTTGTGTAGTTGCTGGCCAGCAAAGACTTTCATTGGGCAAAAACTTTCATTTGAGTGGCCTTCTCTGGTGAAGCACCCACAGCAGACATGTGATTCGACACTGCTATTTAGGTCCAGCCTCTTCTTCTTGCTTTTTTGTGTGGTCCTGTGTTATGGGAAATTAGGGGGAATCCTAGCAGAAACACCACGTTACCAGAGAAATCGGGGTCCTCTCTTGGCATTCTTAGACTCATTACTTTGAGAATTGGAGAACAGACTCAAAAAAAAAAAAGCTCCACGACAAGTTTGTTAGAATTTAAAAAGAAAAACCCCAGTACAAGTAAGTTGCAAATCTTAGCAGCGGCCCAGAGGAGGGAGGTAGAACAGAGGAAGAGAAAAGGCTGTGCAGTCTGAGGAGTGCCAGGGTGGAGGTCAGCCACAGGAGACACAGGCAGCCACGCGGCAGGGAAGGGAGCTTTAGAGGAAGAGTGAAGCCCACAGTGTAGGAAAATCATGCTTAGGAAGGAAGGAAAGAGGAAAAAGAAAAGTTACTCTTTCCTGAGTAATGCAGACTCACAAAAGCTGCAGGAAGGGGCTCTACAAAGACCATTCACTGGGAACGTAAAGCCCATTATCTTATTAAAGGGATAATCATTGCTTCCATCTCCTCAGGATGATTTAAGGTGAACCCGCCTTCCAGAGGGGTGGTTCCTTGGCCAGGTGATTGGCTAGAACAAAGGAATTAACTCTTAAGGGTGGAGACAATGGCTTGTCTACATTCAGAGGTAGATTTCATTTTTCTCTCTAGGAGGCAACAGTTTTCCCTTAATGGGCCTTCAGTGCTACTGAAAACTTGCAGGTGTGCAGAGGTTGTCTAGTGCCCATCCTCCTTAGCTAATAGGGTGCATAACGCACACATATGTCATACCCCAGAAACACACAACAGCATCGGGGAAGGAATCCAGACTGCAGACAGACAGGAACATCTACTGAAGAACTTAACAATGAATCAGCATTCATTGTTGTTGTTGTTGTTGTTTCAAGTGTGTGTTGAAAAGAAGGACTGCTGCATGCCTGTGGGCACAGCAGGGCATGCTGGGAAGGACTGGGAAATGATGAAGGAGATAAAGAAGAAAAATACCCAGGATTTTAAACTTAGCAGTAATATCTTAGCATGTTCTTGGAGAATCACTCGTAACCTAGTGTATATATAAAATAAACACATTATCTGAGCCTGATGGCACAGGTCTGCCATCCCAGCTACTTGGGAGGCTGAGGCAGGAGCCAATATCAAGGCCAGGCAGGGCTACAGAGCAAGTTTAAGACCAGCTTGGGCAACTTAGCTCCTGTCTTGAGAAATAAAACATTAAAAGGGACCTGAAAATGTAGACCGGGGTAGAGAGCTTGCCTGACATGCACAAATCCTGAGCTTCAAAGCCAGTGCAGCAATTGGGTAAATATTAAATTTTTCAAAATTATCTTGGGGCTGATGAGATGGCTCAGTGGTTAAGAATGTTTGTCGCTCATCTGGAGGACTAGAGTTTGGTTCCCAAACCCATGTAGTGTAGTTCCCAACCACCTGTAACTCGATCTCCAGGTGATCTGAGGCCTCTTCTGGCCTCAGCAGGTCACACGCACATGTGCATACACATCCACAGACAGATGCTCATACATATAAAAAGAGAATTATCTTCATTTGCTGCATCTATGCTAGTGGAACTGGATTGCTGTAGCAGCCATGCTGGTAAAATGCCTCCCTCACTTGTTCAGGACACACTGTCACTTACACTTTTAATTTACACTAACAAGATTTTCAGAAAAACAGTTAGGGGTTAAGTAAATGTTGCACTACCAAATGTTATTAAATGATGTGTAAAATTTATGATGAATACTTTCATATCACCCAGTAGCAGTCAACAAAACTGTACAAGGAAGTTGGATTATATTTTTCTCCCTGGAAACACTTCACATATACCCTTCAATGTGAATTTAAAACAAACAGCAATTACAGCTTGTTTTGCAGCCCACAGAGGAGCTCCTTTGATTGTGGGTCTTAGTGAGCTTATTAAATTCCTTTGTTTGGCTTTAATTTGAGAATCAGCAGGATGCAATAGTCTGTCTGATGTAGGATCTTGTCCTATCACTTAGCCTTCGGTGACTGAAGGCTGTTTTCATATTAGCAAGAGGAACAGCAGGACTCTGCCTAAATAACGTATTATGATTTTTCTAACTGTTATGTGGCATTGTAAAGTCTGTGCTACCCTATTGGTTACTTTTAAATTCCACAAAATAAACTCAAGGTTTATACAGAAGAGAAAATAAATCCAATATTCCTGATTTGCTCTTAATTGCCTTAGTTATTCTGTTAGTACTAAAACATTTTACAAGCCACAATAAAAGATGTTTACTAGGCTGACCAATGACATCTGCTTGGTCATAGCTGTTTACCAACTGAACAGACTCAATATGAGCAAAGCTTGTAAGGAAAACTTTTCTTTGTCCCCTGCTCTCTGGGAAAGATTTGGGGTTGTGTTTTATTTCAAATACCATTGATAATCTTATTTGTTATTCAGTGCCATCAGACTGCAAGTAGTCTGTTTTACTTAATGACTGTAACCTGAGTTGTTAGGGTCAGAGTCGGGGTCCTGGTAGGGCTGACAGGCTAGGGTGGACCACCTGCCCTCAATAGGCCCATTAAACAGACAAGTAACAGTGAAAAGTAGAGAGATGAGATTTCTCTAATGCACGTTGGGAGAAAGGTCCAGTGACCCCCACAAGTCCATATTTGGGGCCTTAACAGGAGGTTTAGGATTAAGTAGAAGGTAAGAGGTATGCACAGCTAAGCAGACCTGGTCATGATGTGGTCCTGTAGGTCATCATTTACAGCCAGAGGTGTCTCCTCCAAAGCGGTCTGACAAGTTGTCAGAACTGTGTGAAATCTCCTCTTGGGAGGCAGGTTAATCCTCTGGCTGGCACTGGGTTCAGCCCTTCTGGTTTCTCCATGAGACAAGTGTTTTAATAGTCTGATGGTCAAGGGGAGGGGCACAGTGTCTCCTACCAAGGCCTTTGCATCTGCCTGGATGGTTGCAACTATATTTTCTACCACTGTTCATTAGCATTCTGAGACTAAGAACCAAAGGAACAAAAGAAAATTTATAATCCCAACACCAACAAAAATGGATGTCATTTCAGGGTCTAACATTTTAATTATTCAGGTAAACTAAAGGAGGAGATGGCTTGGTGTCCTTAGTATCCTAAAATTTGTATGTAAATATTCATATAAGTGTGCACATCTGTAATTTTTCCACTGAATAAATGACCAGTGGCAGAGTAAATGCCCCTTTCATATAACTTACAGGTAATAACTTATATGTGAGATTTAGGAGGGCAGAAAAAGGAAGGGGTCTAAAGTTAAGAAAGAAGAACCAGAGCTAGACCTGCAACAGGCAAGGAATATGTTCCTTATTCAGAGAACACAGCAAAGGACGGTGCTGTCCATGGAACAGCATCAACCACCTAAGCACAGCAATTCCGAATTATACAGGGACTCTGCTAAATGCAGCTGTAGGAATTTGCACAGTGTCAGGTGTCAGGCGTCAGTGTCCTTGGGGTACCTGAGGTTGACTCCATAAGCAGTCTCTCTTATCAGCTGATAGCTGATGAGGCCAGGCCACCAGCATAGGCTATGGCATGGCAGGAGTTGGACCCTGTCTCTGTCAGCCAGGGAAGTGAACAGTTGGTAAGTCCTGAGCAAGGGCCAGGCCGCCAAGTTGGGCCTTTTGGCTGCCTTGAGGGATTTCCATGACGAAGCTTGTGACTTCCGTGCAAGTTACACAGTGCATCGATATGTAAGTTTGACATTGACCTGTCTGTGTGTCCTTGTATGATTTTTTTGCTCTTTTAATTATTATCAGTGATGTATTCTTTTGAGAGATTGCTTTCTATCGTTCTGTTGTCAGCTCCTCGTCATCCATGGTAAGGCATTGCTCTAAGACCTGTAGGATCAAGAACGAGTTTCTTGGGGCTGGAGAGATGGCTCCATGGTTAAGAGCACTCACCGCTCTTGCAGAGAGAGAGCCCGGGTTCAGTTGCCAGCACCCTCATGATTGCTAAATATGATCTGTAACTACAGTTTCAGGGGATCTGAAGCCCTCTCCTGGTCTCCATGGACATCATACACATGTGGTACACTTACATACATGCAGGCAGAACACTCACACACATATAATAAAAATAAATACATTTTAAAGTTTTTTTTTTTTTAAATGATTGTTATCTTCATGCTGATACAGGGGAAAACGGGGTCCCTCTTAGAGTCCTTAGTCTCTATAATGAAAGAATTTAAGAATGCACTCAAACAGAAAGTCAAAGGGAGTCTATTAGCTTTTAAAAGTAAAACCCTCAGGGCAGGCAAGCTGTAAATCTTAGCAGGTGCTTAGAGGGGAAGAATGGAGAGGAGAAGGAAGAGGGCCATGTCCTTTAGCCAGCACAAAAGTCAGACACATACTGGGAGCTTTAGAGAGAGAGTAACAAAGCTCCAGGTGTTGGGGACATCCAAAGTATTAGGGTTTAAAGCATGCTTAGAAAAGAGAGAAAAAAAGGAGAGGTTATGTTTTTCTGAAGAATTTCAAAGAGCAGACTGACAGTGTTACGTGACTATAATCTGATGAGCTACTGCACAATGGGTAAGAATTCTGGGAAAGGAAAGTACAGTGTATCTCATTAAATAACTATTCCACCTGTCTCTCTAGCATGACTGAAGGTGAGCCCACCTTCCAGGTTGGCCCCTTGGACCAGGTGATTGACCTGTCTCAACTGGAATGTTAGGTCTCCACCCGGGCCAGAGATTCTTAGATTCTTAGATTGTTTTGTTGTTCAGATAATTAGTCAATGCTTAAAAAAAGTAGCTAGTGATTAATTAATTACCAATAGTTTCCCATTGGTTTTAAAGTCTCAAATTTCATGGAGGACACCAAGACAAATTCTTCCCGGAGATCACAAGATTTATTTAGTGCTAGAGAGTATAGTGGAGGGTCCAAAGAAAAAGGAAATGATTTTGGACTCCCCAGAAAGAGTGAAGAAGTCTGTTTGAAGGCTTTTGGGAAAGGCACGTGGGGTTCTTCCACTGTTGGGAGGAAGGGGGCAATTTTAACGTGTGATTTAGAAGATGTGGGTGAGGTGTGAGGGAGGGACGCAGCCGGTTGAGTTGTGTCCAAAGGGTCTCCAATGCAGGTTCAAGAGGAACATTGAGTTGAATTGCTGGGAGTAAGGAGTTATTGGAAGTTATTTTATTAGTGCTACAGACAGACAGAGACAACAGACAGGCAGACAACAGCCTGGCAGGAGGTCTAAGCAAAGTTCAAGCCCTAGGACCAGAGACAGACAGCATAGCAGGGGGCTGTGAAGAAAGGAATCGGGGCCCAGGTGGTAGAATGTGGTTCTCAGAGCTTTCTGGGGGTAGTGGTGGTTTCACCACTGGAGCGTGTAGCGAGGCTCTCTGACTCCCAGGCAGGAGGCAAGAAATGTTTGGCTACCAATACCCACTTGGATGGAAACTCACTTATGAGCACGTTGGAAGTCTGTTAGCTAGAGATTCACAGACCTGAATAGGGTGCCTGCTGGGATCTGTCAGGACTGCTGTAATCTTGTGACCTGAGCAGCAGTTGGGTCTAGATGGTGACGTTATAGTTCCACAGTGCCCTTTAAATCAGTAGCCCTCTGATGTCCCAGAGTCTGGCAAGCCGAAGTCTGCATCTTCCTTGATGAAGTGAGAATGTCACCCACCAGCCTCTGGAGAGCTGGGTGCTTCGGGAGTCTGTCAGAGAGCTGCAGACCAGGTAGGGGATCTGTCTCCCCCTGCAGCAGTGGTGATCTCAGAACCAACTGTGAGGATGGAGATGGAGAGGCCTGCCGATGGGCACCACCTGAGCAGCCTCTGCCCTGGGACTTAACATTTCTTTCTTGGAATCTGGATACCTGGGGAGCCTGTTACAGATTGGAAGACAGGCTGTGGATTGCCAGCTGTGGGACTAGGGAAAGACAAGGAAGGTTAGTGCCCCTAACTGGCTTGTGATCTAAATCTAACACTTTCTTCATGAATTCCTTATGCTCTTTTCTTTTTCTCAAAGGCTCCCAAGTTATGTCTCAGGTTATCTGGGATCCAGGTTTCCAGAAAATCCTCATCCTGAATTGTCTCTGATTGTGTTTAATGTATTGATTTCCTTTTTCCTGGACCTAGATTGCTGCCTCTCATTTCCAATGCTCACCTGTTTTCTCTCTTCATATGTGATGGTTTATACTGTCAACTTGACAGGACCTCCAGTCACCTAGGAAAGGAATCCCTGGACTTGTCTGGGGATTATCCAGATTACATTACCCTCTGGGAATGCCTGCAAGAGATTTTATCTTTTATGTGTATGAGTGTTTTGCCTGCATGGTTGTAAAGTACACACACGCCATGCAATGCCAGAACAGGGCATCTGATACCCTGGAACTGGAGTTCCAGATGGTCCTTAGCTACCACATGGGTGCTAGGAACCGAACCTGGGTCCCCTGCATCCCTACCTGCTCAGCCATCTCTCCATGGAGATTTTCTTGAATTGGTTCATTGAGCTATGAGGCTCTACCCTAAAGGTGTGCTGCATGCCTTCACCCTGAAAGAGGGCGGGGAAAGAAACCTCAGATGAAAAACCTCACACGCCAAACTTGGGAGAAAAAGAGAACTTCAGCTTTTTAGAAACTTGCAAAGGTATTGTTGCATCTTTTTATGCCTGCGGGTCAAATTCATCCCAGTTTTTAAAACTGTATCCTAACAGTGAGTCTGAGAGGTTAGAGGGGATTTGTCCGATGTGGTGACATTTGTAAGAGCTCTGGTAGAGTTGCCACCTGTGACCAGGGAAATCAGGTCCCCTCTAGAGGTTCTAAGTCTCATAAATGAAAGAATTTAACAATGAACTCAAAAGGAAGCATAAGGACAATTTCACTAGAGATTAAAGACTTCCTCCTGGAGGAGGGCAAAGCTGTAAACCTCAGAAGCTGCCAGGAAGAAGCTAGAGATGAGAAAACATCATGTTGTTTGAGTTAAGGTGGAGCTCAGCCTCCTGGCAACCAGGCAGCCACATGGCAGTGGGGGGGAGCTTTAAAGAACGAGTGAAAAAGCTCCAACTCCCCCTCCCCCAAATACTTAGGCTCTGGCCAGCATCTGAATGAAAGAGAGAAGAGATGAAAAGGGAAAAGCTAAGCCTCCCTGAGCTGGCCAACAAAGCCTCATCGTGGCCCTGGTAGCAACTGCAGAGAGAGGGGATTCTGGGAAGGAAAAGTGCATTGTCTCATTAAAGGAATAATTCTTCCTCCCATCGCTTTGGCCTGGCTTTTGATGGAATTGCCTTCCTGAGGGTGATCCCTGAGCCAGCTGATGTACCACTGCATCTGGATTAACTCCAGGAAGGACACAATGGCGTATTGCACCTGGAAGTGGATTCCTTTTCTTTACTGTGAGAGTAGAAGAAAGTAACTCTGTCAAAGGTGATTCTCTCATGAAGGCCATTAAATCTGACCTATTTTACTGAGCATCCCACTGAATTGGAAATGTTACCAAAGCATCAGCAGAAGACCAAGGTACAGCCTTCCAAAATGGTCCCCTACCTTATTAGAAGGATCTAGATAAAACCAGGCTGCATTCTCTGAGGGCAAAACTGCCTTGAGATGATGCCAAGACCAGCATGCCACCTTCTGGAGCAGCAGCCACCAGAGGGACCTGATAACCTAAAAATCAGAGTGGAATTGATCCCTGTCCATGCAATCCGGGAGACTCACCAAGACCACACACTGGGACCCCTCGAGGGACTTGCGATGGCTCATTCAGGTAACCTCAGGCTACTTCTTGGAGGGCGGGGAAACAGAGTGAGAGGAGTCAGGGAAGAAAGCTGCAGAAAACAGGCCCTGTAGTCTCAAGAGATCTTCCTGAGGCGGCTGCTGCACTGTGTGTTGGGAACCAGAGGCAGGGTGCAGTCTGCCAGTCCTCCAGGCTAACAGTGATTGACTCCCTCAGAAGAAGGAAGTCTTTTAACAGAGAAGTTTGCAAGCAGGTCAGTGTTCCTCATCCTTCTAAAGGTCATAGGACTTGTCAGTGAGAGAGAGAGAGAGAGAGAGAGAGAGAGAGAGTTTAGACTCTACCAAGGAGAAGCCCAGGCTGGGGATGGTCATTGTCTTCAAACTTCAGAGGAGCTCACCAGGGTTCCTATGCCAGAGCAAGGGGGACCACATTCCCATGACAGTCACCAAATATCATATGTTTTGTGGTGGTTTGGAGTCTTAGGTTGAAAAAATAGTTTACTTGAGTGTGACAGTAAGAAAAAGAAAGGCGTTTCTGTGTGAGACCCTATTGAGGAGAGTGGGCAAGGGACTGACCAGAAGCCTGCCTTGCACTGGGCTGTGGGTGTTTAGAGTTTTTAGATAGTAGGATCTGGATCTGGCTGGCAGCTGTCGCAGGTATGACTGGAGAAGACAAGTTTCTCTTTTAGGATGTTTACTTTCTTTAATAAAATAATTTAGAAATGGAGATGGAAGAAAGCTCGAGGGCATTAAAGTGAAACAGCAGGACAGGCAAGCTGGAAACCCAGGTAGCTGCCTGGAGGAGCTGGTTATCTTTAAAAAAATGTTTTCTGTGTATGAGTTTATTGCCTGCATGTGTGTAAATACACCTGTGTCATCAGAAGAGGTCAGAAGTGTTAGATAAAAGTCATGCAGGGAATAGCCACGGAAAACATGGGACTCTGGCAAAGCAAAGTTTGTTTCTTAGGATTGCTGGTAGGCTGGCAGCTCAGCTGGGGAGAGAAAGGCAACCAGCAGCCTTCTGACTGCTGAGGACGTTCTTATAGGGGGCTGGGGAATGTGGAGGGTGGCAAAAATAATCTTTAGTTTCAAGGGAAGTAGATTGAACTGAGGCAGCTCTTATATCAGTGGGTCTGGGTGCAGGGTCCTGTTTATCTTCCAAAATTATCTGGGGAACAGCTTTGTGCTGAGACAGCTCTAAATGTAGCTGTCTGGCCAGTTCCTGTTTTGCAAGGGGACACCCATGGGCTGTTTTGTGAGGCTTTTTGCACTGGGAGAGGGTCATCTGCAGACCTGGACTCTAACAAGAAGAGGGCATTAGATTCCCGTGGAACTAGAGTTAGAGACAGTTGTTAGCTGCCACGTGGGTGCTGGGAATCAAACCCAGGTCCTCTGCAAGATCAGCTAGTGCTCTTAACTGGCAAGCCATCTCTTCAGCCTCAGAACATGTTAATCTTGATGCTTCAGTCCCCATTCCCTAACCTCTTGTCACAAGTGTGTTTGTACTGGATCAGGATGTGGTTGTGCCTGGGCCTAAATGCAGGCTGCGGGCGTTCTTTTTTTTGTTTGTTTTGGTTTTTTTGTCTGGTTTGGTCTCCTGAGATTTTCTACCAGGAACATAGCCAGAGGAGTCTGCTCCCAGCCCAAGGTATGTGACAGTAAGGTCACCTTGTCCCAACAATCACTTATTCAAAGTACATAGAGTGTAGCCCATAGAATTGTAGAGAAATGAGAGCACAAAATAAAGAGATAGAGATTTTCACTTTGACTGAAAAATCCTACTCCTTGGAATCTCTTTTGCTAACACCCTGGCAATGACTAGTGTTCTCAACATGATTTGTAATAGCACAGAACTGGAAATTATTGAAATGTCAATCATAAGCAGATTGGTTGAATATAAAATGTCATATCCAGAAAATTGAGAGTGATGTAGCAATAAAAGGCAAAGAGTGATGTCTAGGCCCCAGTTTTAAACAGATACAAATGTACAGGGAAGTGGTCGTAGTATGCTTCCTTTTAAACCAGGAGGGGATGTCAAGCCACACAGGGATCCATGTAAAGCTAACATAACACCTTTATCTGAAGAGATGGGCCGGAGCAGAACAGAAGGCTCAGTGCTACAAGTCTCACTTATGTGTGTGCCTTTTGTTAAGTAATTTCTACTCTGAAGTTGTATGAAAATGTTCTGTGATGGAAAAGAAATCCGACCTAAATAAATAGAAAAGAAGGCGAATTTTCTTCTGAGCAGACCGCGAAGAGGTGATGTGTTTAGTACTTATTTTCACACCGAAACATTTCTAAAAGAGGACAAAATTGTGTGGAGCAGCTGTTCGCGGGCACTGAAGGGCACCCAGGTAGCGCTTTGGGCCTTGCAGACGGAGGACGCATGGGAGGACACCCACATTCGTGTCCATGTGCTTGTGTGTGTCATGCAAATATCAAGAACTGAAAGCAACAACTGTCACTAGAAACCGTTCATTATCTACTGTTGGAAACAGCAGGTGTATGAGTCACTGTTCTGTGGCTGTGATAGAAACACTGACCAGAGCAATTGATAGAAGGAAGGGTTTATTTGAGCTTACGGTTCCAGGGGAATTACAGTCTGTCATGGTGGGGAGGCATGCTGGCTGGAGGTGGCTGGAGGAGGAGTAGAAGCTAGGCTCTAGATCTTCAAGCAGGCACAGGAAATGAGAGCGGCGGGAGATCCGGCAAGGTTTAAGAACTCTCTAAGCCTGCCCCCAGTGACATGCTTCCTCCAGGATAGCCACACCTTCTAAAACCTCCCAAAACAGTGCCACCATCTGAGGACAAAATGTCCAAATACTTGGAGCCTATGGGGGACATTTTCATTCAAACCACTACAAGCAGGTAGGATTAAATTGACAACATATGTTTGTGATTGTGGGTGCTGTTCTGGGTCCGTAGGGGTCAGAAAGGGAAGATACCCTGGAAAGACAAGTTGCTCATTTCTTTCCTACTGTGCTAGATGCACTGTTCCAATAAGCAGAGAGCAAGTGCCTTCTTGGAGAGAAACAGTTTTGAGAGAAATAAGAAGGAACAAGTCTTCAGAACACATTGGGCCCATTCCTCGTTCTGACACAAGGAGCCGGGCTATCTGTTCCAGTGTCACCGTAACATGGCATCTCCACTGCAGTTCTGAAGTGAAATTAATGTTTAATTTAAAAGAGATTAAACAGAGGGCCAGGGTTATGCACATCTGAGCGGTCTTGGTCAAGGTGTAGCCCTGCCCAATACTGACCCACCCTTATTCCTGTAATGGTGTAAACCTCTTTCATGGGGACCCAGGGGAGTTTCCCCTGGCTGGCTTTTCTTCTCTGAGCATTAATTTCTGGGATAAATGCAGTTTATTATGGTCCATTAAAATTATTTTTTCAATTATTTATTTAATAACCACATACTTAGAAGAAGCATTTCATTACATCAGCATTGACATATTCAATAACAATTTTCTGAGCTAGGATGCATTTTTATTTAAGAGTATGTGTGTGCCTGCTTGTCTGTATGTACACCATGCAGTGCTCTCAGAGCTCAGAAGAAGGCATTACAGGAAGTCGTGAGCTACCTAACATGGTGTTGGAAACCAGACTCAGGTCTTCTGTAAGAACAGTAAGTGCTGTTAACAGCTCAGTCATCTCTCCAGACCCAGGAATCTGTACTTTAAAAATCTGAGTGTCTCTGTAGAATATATTCATTCGTGCTAGGTTGTTGGCATCTTTACTCAAGTCTGTGAACTACCTTGTCTAATATGCTAGCCTCCTATCCAAGGTGAATATTTACACTTATATTAACAAAATGAAATGATTAAGGCATTTAAAATGTCATTTAAAATAACTGTTAACTGGAATTTTTAGGGTCAAAGTCTGGGCTGTGGCTGTCCTAACAACATAGGCCTCAGTACATCAGTTAAAAAGAAAATTAATAATGAACAGTAGAGAAAGGAGATCTGTTCAATACAGCCACACTAGGAAGAGAAACAAAGAGGTTCAGCACCACCCCACCCCCACACCCCTACTCTCCACCCTGGCTCCAAGCCAACCTCAGGCCTCAGGGTCCTGACCCAAAGTTTAGGTTTAAATAGGGAACAAGAGTTATGCATAGCTAAGCTGTCCCAGTCAAGTGCTACCACCCATCACTGACCCGTCAGGTTGGCTCCAGTCTGTCCTGCAAGGTCCTCTGATAAATTATCAGAGCTCTGTGAAATCTTCCTGGGACACAAGTTGACCACTAGCAGTTGCCTTTCCCTTCCATTAAGAGTAGGATTTCTGGGGAAATTTTAAGTCTTTGTTATTTCAATAGTCTAATAGCCAGAGGGTAGGACATGGGCATCTCTTGCCAGAGCCATTGTATAGCCACAACTGAAGAATAAAGGTATGAAAAACATCCATTGTCATAGAAAGTTATATGGATAGCACTGATTTGGTATAAGGACACTATAGACCTGCCTTACTGTCAGCAGTGAGGAGACAGAGGCACATCCCCACACTCCACACTTACCCATAGGAAGTGTTCTAAACTTTTGGAGAACTCAACTCTTGTCCAACCAAAGTTCATGATTTGACGCTGAAAATACTTTCAGGACTAGGTAGTGTAGTGAAAGAAAGTTGGTGATTCGATTGAAGAGATTTTAATATGTTTATGCGTGAGGGGTGTCAAATGTGGGTGTGGGTTCTCCAGGAGCGAATAAGCAATTAATTTGCTCAGCATGAGCCATATGTATACCTTATGGTGAGTCTCAGGTTACATCTCAAAAAGTTACTAAGAAATCCTTTCCCTATCCTCCCTCTTTTCACAAGAAAGATATGTGAGGTGGCTTTGGAGATGCCTTGGCTGAAAAATAATAATAAACTAAAACTGGAAGCCACTAGGATTGTCACACAAGCGGTTTAGAACATGTCTTTCTAGAAAATGGCAGTTTCATGGCTGGGAGGGAAAAGACCCGAATCAGCTAGTGATGTGTGGAATTGTAGCTCCACTGCTGGTAAAGGCTTCAGGCCAGATTCCAAAGTAAGGTGCTTCTCTCCTCTCCTGTGTCCCCAGAATGTTCCCTGTCTTTCCACCCTGCCTCATTAACAAAGTATAAAGCAAAGCCTGGCCTTAAAAAGAAAAGCTTCACTGCTGATGGTCAGCAGTTAAGAGCCCTGGCTTCTCTTGCAGAGGACCTGGGTTTGGTTCCTAGCACCCACATGGGCATCTCATAACTGCCTGCAACTCTAGCTCCAGGGGACCTGACACTGTCTTGCCTCTGTGGGCACCTGCACATGTATGCACATACCCATACACAGACACATAGCATACACATCATTAAAAATAAATTCTAAAATAATAAGAACTGTCTTCAAGAAGAAAACACTATAGTATAACATTTGATACCATCCATGATATATGATACTGTGACAGCTATAATGTATAATGTCTATTGTAAATAATGTAGGAAAGAACTATGACCATGGCAAAATCTAGAAGAGCCAAGTGCACAGACTAAGAAATAACAGAGATTTTGGAATTAGTATTAAATTTTTGGGGAGTGGAAAGATGGCTCAGTGGTTAAGAGTGCTTGCTGCTCTTTCAGAGGACACAAGTTCAGTTCCCAACATCTATGTTGGATGGTTCTCAACCAACTGGAACTCCAGCTCTAGGGACTCTGACATCCTTTTCTAGCATCTGTGGGTGTCTACAGACAAACACATATGTATAAATAAATGATAACAAAATCCTTTCAAAATACAATCTATGAACTTCATCACAACTTGGCACAAATGTTTAGTTTAAAAAAAATGTCCTTTGAAATGTTACCACAAATGCAGATACAATGCATGAGTACATAGGGCATCTCAGTAAAGGGATGAAAGCTATAAAAGTTTGAAAAGCAGGGCTAGGAAGATGACTCACTGGGTAAAGGTGCTTGCCCCCACCCCAACACAAATCAATGTAATGAAAAATTTAAAAAGTAATATCCAACCAAATAGTCTAAATACTAAATGTTAAATCACAGGTTAAGGTCACTGGAAGGCCTGACAATACAGAATTTCAGGAAAGAACAAAGATGGACTTGACAAACAGGACATCAGAAAATCACTGAAGGTGAAACACCGAGGAAGAAATAATCCTGGAAATTTTAATACGGGGGAAAACGGGGCTCCCTTTCGGGTTCTCAGTCAAATCCATAAGACAATTTAAGCAATGATGCCAATAAAAACTTTAGGACAATTGTTTTTAAATTTTATTTATTCATTATTTTATGTCTACAAGAGTATTACCTGCATGTATGTAAGTGTACCTGTGTCATCTAGGGCCTGCAGAGGCCAGAAGACGACACCAGATCTCCTGAGATGGAGTTACAGGTGGTTGTTAGTCACCACGTGGCTTCTGGGAAGGAAACCCAGGTCCTCTGTAAGAGCAGCCGGTACTTTTAACCACTGAGCCATCTCTCCACCCGTTTAGGACAATTTTATTAGAATTTAAGGGAAAATCCTCAGGGAAGGCAAGCTGTGACTCTCAGCAGCTGCCCTGAGCAGGAGAATGTGAAGGGTTGGAAGCCCTGCCTGCTCCAAGCCAGCAGACTGAAGGTCAGACATGGGGTGGACTGGTAGGGAGGGGAAGGGAGTTTCAGAGAATAGAATAAACACCAGGTGTAAGAGTGAGACCACGGAGGACAAGTCACAGCCTTTGGGTTGCAACAGCAAGAGGTTTATTTAGGACACAGGTACCTGTGGGCACAGAGTCTCCTCGGAGGACTAGCGCACCCCAGGTTGAGTTCAGGGGGGTTTTATAAGGCAGAAGCAGGGTACAGAAGCAGAAACGCGGTTATTGGTTAATTTCAAACACACATAGTAATTTTACCAGTAATTTCAAAGGTATGCAGAGGTATGGGGTAAGGTCCGGGGCTGAGGGGAAATAGGATTGCTAAATGGGAGGTGACCTCAGAAGCACAGACGTTTTCTAAAGATTTCCTGGTATCGGGCCCTCAGGGTGGTCAGGAGTTCTGACCGTAAAGCCAGTTTACAGCTTGATCTGTGAAGCTTGACCGGCGCCTACCTGCCTTGCAGCCTTTAGATAAGGCTGGTCCTGGTTTCTGTTAAGTTATAACAAGTGGGCTGTGGGCCCCTGAGCACTCATGGTGCCTAGTTTCTTTTTAGTTTCTCAAGTGGTGACTATGGGCATGGCATGGTCTGATATGGTGGGCTCCGAGCCAGGCCACTGGAGGTGCAGGGCTAGGCACTGGGTACTCATTCCCACGATAATAATAAATGGACATAAAGATATGTTATATGGTTTGTCTGAGCATGTGAGAGACCCAGAGAGAGCTTGGGTGACGAAACTGGCACAGCTGGCAGGAGAGCATTAACGACAAACTGTGGAAGTTTGGAGAAAGCTAGGGTGCTGATGGTGGCGCTGATGTGGTTTTTACAATGGATTACTAAAAAGAGGCCAGCCACACAGAAGTTGGGCCACAGCTATGTTGTAAATATGGGGATATGTTGCAAGTATCTGAAGGCTATTTTACCCCAAGGCTAGAAAATCTTTTACCTGCTCTGGACCCAAACAGAGTGCCCAGAGAGAGAGAGAGAGAGAGAGAGAGAGAGAGCACTTTGCATGATAAAAGATGTACCCCAGGTGGGGAGAGCTGAAAAGGCTGAACCAGCAGACCCAGCTGCAGAGCTAGAGAGAGAAAAAAGGCAGGACACTTTGACTTGTGTAAAGTCCAAGGACTCAGAGGAAAAGACAGATAACAGTGAAAAG
>NW_008345053.1:176466-206392 GCF_000622305.1 Nannospalax galili
ATTTAATGAACATGAATAAAATTAAATTCTAATTAATTATACCTCACTATTATATTATTATATATATTATATCCAACAGAATATTCCACATGAAAACATCACAGAATTGCAAGTTTCAGGAGCCCCAAATACCCAGAGCACCCTAGGGAACTTTTGTAAGAGTGAAACCACGGAGGACAAGTCACGGCCTTTGGGTTGCAACAGCAAGAGGTTTATTCAGGACACAGGTACCTGTGGGCACAGAGTCTCCTCGGAGGACTTGCGCACCCCAGGTTGAGTTCAGGGGGTTTTTATAAGGCAGAAGCAGGGTACAGAAGCAGAAACGCGGTTATTGGTTAATTTCAAACACACATAGTAATTTTACCAGTAATTTCAAAGGTATGCAGAGGTATGGGGTAAGGTCCGGGGCTGAGGGGAAATAGGATTGCTAAATGGGAGGTGACCTCAGAAGCACAGACGTTTTCTAAAGATTTCCTGGTATCGGGCCCCCAGGGTGGTCAGGAGTTCTGTCTTGTTTATGGCTTCATCTGTGAGGCTTGACCGACGCCTGCCTGTCCTGCAGCCTTTTGATAAGGCTGGTTCTGGTTTTTGTTAAGTTTTAACAAGTGGGCTGTGGGCCCCTGAGCACTCATGGCGCCTAGTTTCTTTTTATTTTCTCACAGGTTTGGGGGCAGCCCAAAGCACTAGGGAGAACATGGCTGGAAAGTGGCTACAAAGAAGGGAGGGAGAGATGTCACGTTAGAGAAGTGGGAATACTTACAGACAGCCAAGTGTGAGTGGTGGGACCCAGAAGCTCCCTGGACGGCGGGAATCCAGGCAGGAAAAGCTCATCACCTCAGCCCACTAGGTGTTCTGCACCCTCCCCCCACTTAGCTGCCTTAAGCTGAACCCACCTTCCCAGGGGTGGACCTATGACTGGGTATTTGACCTGTATAAAGCTAAGGCTCCACCCAGACCAGAGAGTCATTTTCTTCACCAGATTTCTGTTAAAGGGATTTTTTTTGTTGTTGTCGTTACTGTAAGAATTGTACTGACAGTGTCTACTCAAAAGCAAAACCCTCAAAGGGGAGATAGTTTATTCTGGAGCCAACTATGTGTGACCATGGCCTGGGAACACAGACCCAGGTTACCCCAGATTTCATGTTCCAGCATGAAAGCAGTTTCATGACATTTTTATAGTAACAGAACAAAGAAGAGTCCAACAGCAAAACTCAGTAGCTACCGCTTTGAACACTTTCTAAAGGAGAATTCATTGCGTTCTGAAGCATCCTTTCTTAATTTTCGCCTTTTAAGTCATGTTGGTCCATAATTCACTACAATGGAAAGCAGTTCTAATCCTTCCACTTGAGTGTGAAGACAGAAAAGCATACAACCTTGAGTCTGGTTGCAGCAAAGATGGCCAAAGCCTTTAGGAGTTTATCTTATTGCCTATTTCTAGCCATTAGCATACTGACTCTCATCATGAGAGGCTTACGAGCCAGGCTCAGCCACCCATCCTCAGTATGCAATTAAAGATAAAAGTAGTTAGTAAGAAGCAGAGAAAGATTTTCTTAATGTGGCCACTGGGAAGAGGAGACATGAAGTCCAGTCCAGTGGATTCCAGTGGATGTGGGTTCTTTGGAGCTTTGTAACTTTTGGTGAGCTTCACAGGGGCTAAGCTCCAGTCACAGACCATCGGCTTCCACCACAGCCACCCTGCCCTGTGCCAGGCTTTTGAGTTCATTGCCTTACACCCAAGAAGAAACCAACAAAGAGTAAACAAAGTGAAAGTTGGTTTATCAGGAGGAAGTGAAGAAGAGCTTGGAAGAGTGCGGAGAGGGAAGGTGGCCTGAGAGGTCATCAGCGCTGTGTGAGATCTCTTCCTTGGAGGCCAATCCCTCTTCTGGCTTCAGTCTTTTCCTTCACCCAGCATGAGATTTCCTAAGGAAGTTCCAGTTCCTTGAGGACCATTGTCTCAACATCCTCTAGGAAAGAAAGGGACACCTCTTTCTCTCTTTAGAAAATCTTTAGAGATTATCTTTGCTATAGGCCGAATGTGTCTTCATGAGTTGCATTCTTAAGATGACTGTAACCCTCAAAGAGACAGTCTCTTTCAAGGAACCAGGAAAAACATGAGGATTGTTAGAGTAGCAAAAAAGCCTCATAAAGTTAACTGGTCGAAAAAGAAAATCTAATTTGTTGGGAGATCCACTTTTCCAGAGTCACCTGGTCTTAGGTCCACCCCATGAAGGTAGGTTCACTTAAGTCATGCTAAATAGATGGGCGGAATGCCTAGTGTGTTAATGAGATAGTGAAACTTTCCTGCTTCCTAGGGCAGTGTTCCTGGACCCCAAGTCCTGCCCACTGTTCTGAATTCTTCAAAGAAATTCTAAAATCTCCTTTTCTTCTTCAAATCCCTTTTCTAAGCATTTTCTCACTAACACTTTGGGCTGCCCCAAGCAGCCTGTGTTCCTTGACTTGTTCCTAACGCTTCCTTCTCCCTGCTCGGCAGCTGCCTCCATGCGACTCCACGACTCCATTCTCCTCCTCAAGGCAGCTGCCCACCCTGAGGATTTTTCTTTAAATTCCAATAAAATTGTCCTAAAGCCTCCATTTGAGTCCATTCTTAAATTCTTTTATGAATGAGACTAAGAACCCTCTAGGGGGCACTGTTTCCCCTCTGCATCAGGATCATCCTAGCAGGTCAGGTAGAATTATGTATCTTAATGATGCAGTAATATTTTATGTAATTTGTATTAAACAGCTCACATATATATGTAGGGGCACACATTTACATAAAACATGTAAAGTTATACTATTGATTTAGTCAATAGTATATATATATTTAGTCAATCGCAGTCAACTTCAACTTTTTCGAATGTAAGTGTGCTAAAATATTTTTCTCCATTCTGTCCCCTTATTAATTTTTGATGGTCTAAAGGCCAACTCTATCATTTGTTTATTTATTTATTTATGAATGATAACTTGTTTGAGTTGGTTCTCTCTTTGTACTATATGGGCTCCAGGGATCAAACTCAGTTACACAGGCTTGGTAGCGAGTACATTACCTACATAGTTATTTTGACACATCTTAAGGCCTCTTAAACTGATTCTTATACCATGTATTATAAGATTTATCTTCCAGTTCTAATACCATTTCTTCTCTTTCTTTCTTCCTTTCTTCCTTTCTTCCTTCCTTCCTTCCTTCCTCCCTCCTTTCTCTCTCTCTCTCTCTCTCTCTCTCTCTCTCTCTCTCTCTCTCTTTTTTTTTTTTTTTGTGGGGGGGGGGGTTGGTGTGGAAAAAAAACAGATATTTACCAGTGATTTGATCTTGAGTATGTCAAAAGATCCAGCAACAGATAAAGGTGGATTTATTTATTTATTATTTGTTTGTTTATTTATTGTGAAAGTTCTCTGGTTCCATGCAAGTGGATTTTTGGAAAAAAATGGTTGGGATTTCTATGTTTTGTCTTTTTGTTTTTTGTTTTTACAAGGTATTGATGAAGAATGCTGGTTTTAGGACACATATAGACCAGATCCTTGGTCATGGCATAAGGGACTAGAATTCATTTTAGGAGACTCAAGTCAATCCAGTTCTTGTGGGAAAAAATGATTTGCCTAAGCTGTGATCAACACTAGTGAAGCTGATGAACTTAAGCTTGAAATACCCTGAAAACTTTTATTTGACAAAAAGGACAACTTTAAAACCAAGATTAAGGATTGTCCTCTGTGCTTTAACTGTCAACTTGGCAGAGGTTAGAGTCATCATGGAAGGGGGGCTCAGCCGAGGAGTTCCCAGATTACATTATCTGTAAGCATGTCAGCGGGGAATTATTTTGCTTATTCATTGATGTAGGAGGACCACCTACTGTGGGCAGCACCTTTCCCTGAGCTGGTAGTCTTGGCTTTATAAGAAAGCTGACTAAGCCTGAGTGCTCCTCCCTGGTTAGAATTCTTGCTTGAATTTCTGCCCTGACTTCACTCAATGACGGACTGCGACCTGGAAGTGTACGTAGAATAACTGCCTTTTTCCCCTAAGTTGCTTTTGGTTAGAGTATTTTATCGCAGCAGCAGAAATCAAACTAGAGCAGGGATATAGCTCAGTTGGTGGAGTTCTTGTCTAGCGTGAAGGCTGACGTTCTATCCTTGCACTGCTTACACTTGGGGTGGGGGTAGTCCACACCTGTAATCCCAGCCCTCAGGGGGATCAGAAGCTCAAGGTCATCCTTGGCTTCATTGCAAGCTCAGAGCCAGCCTGACTCCCTGTTTCAAAAACAAAAAGCCACAACATCTTCTCCTGAGTGCAGTTTCCCTCAATTCTTTTGCTCTGTGGACAGTGAACTCACCATCTCCCTCTATTTTGAACTCCTTTTGAAAGCATGACCATTTGAAAGGTGTTTTTTTTTTTTTTCTTTTAAATAATTCTGTGTAGGCATTTTTACGAACATTGATTATTTTATCCCCAAGGTGAGAAATAAAAATGACAAAGTCTTCCAGCTACTCCCTCCCTGTGGTGGCCTTTATGAGACAGTGTCTCAGTAACCTGTTGTCAGACTGTCTCTCTGAATGCCTCCAGCTCTTCTGAGTAGCCGATGCTGAGTCTGGCTGGGCCCCATGCCACCAGTGACAGCCGTCAGTGGACAGAGACAGCCACTGGGACAGGATGGCAGCCCTCAAAGGAAGTGTCGAAATGATCAATACGAACACTTCCTCAAGAAAATCTTCACTGAAAACTAGTGCTGGGAGCTGATAGACTGCCTGAGAGATGAAATAGGAAAGCAGTAGTCCCTGCAAGGATAAAATCCACACCAGTGGTGGAGCTCAGGTATTACCTGTAACCCTCCGTACTGTACCGGTCAAGGAGCACATGATGGTGTCTTGGTTTCTTTTCCTGTTGCTGTGATAAAATACTCTGACAAAAGCAAATTTAAGGAGAGTGTTTATTCTGGTTTACAGTCCTAGGTCACAGTCCACCCTGGCCAGAAGTCAGAGCAACAGGACCTTGAAGGAGCTGGTCACACAGCATCCTCAGTCAGAACAGAAAAAGCACTCAGTCCTGTTTATTCAAGTCCCATTCTCCACCTTTCTACAGTCCAGGATCTCCTGCCTAGGGAATGGTACCAATCACACTGTCTTCCCAAGCCAATTACTTCAATTAAGTTAACCCTTCACAGACAGGCTCAGAGACCCATCTTCCAGGTGAATTTAGATGTTTGTCCACTTGACAATTGACACTAGCCATCACAGATGAAATTTTGTAATATTATTTTCAGACAAATTGGTATATAGTGTAACAGCCCAAATGCCTCCATTTTGTGTAAGTTTAACTGGTCAATCACCTGGTCCTAGGACCACCCCTAGGACAGCTGTTTATGGGAAATAGATGGGTGATTCCTAGGGCATTAATGGCATAGGAGTTTTTCCTGCCTGGAATCCTGCCCCCTAGCACAGACCCTCCTGACCAGACACAGGTATGTAGTCTGTAAGTCTGACCACTTCTCTGAAGAAGTCAGAGAGGAGTAATCTTTCATTTTTTCCTTCATAACCCTTTTCTAAACATGATCTCTTTAAGGCTTTGGGCTGCCCCTCACATCTTGTCATTCTTTACTTTTTCTAAAGCTTCCTTCTCCCGGCCATGTGGCTGCCAGTCAGACATGTGCCTGACCTCCATGCAGGCTCTAAACCTGCCTGGCTTCATGATTTTCTTAACTTCTTTCCACCATTCACCTCCTCAAGGCAGCTGCCAAGATGACCAGTTTGCCTGCCCTGAGGATTTTTCTTTAAAATTCTAATAAAATTGTAAAAGCTTAAATCTTGTACCAAAGACTTTGTCTTTTGGACTTTACCTTTAAAAAGGCTGGGCATGGTGGTGCACGCCTTTAATCCCAGCACACGGGAGGCAGAGGCAGGTGGATCTCTGTGAGTTCGAGGCCAGCCTGGTCTCCATGGCAAATCCAGCCAGCTGGGGCTACAGGGAGACTCTGTCTTAAAAAGACCAAAAAAAAAAAAAAATAACATTTATGTACTGTTTTAATCTTTGATTTTCAGTATACATTTCTGTGGCTGTTAAGTAAATTGACATGTAGAATAAACACACATCTTAGGTGTGCAAGTTAATGAGTTTTGTAAATGTGTATGCCTAGAAATTGTATCTCTCCGTTAAATATCAAACATTTTTATCACTCTCCTATGGTCCTCAAGATTAAAATTCAAGTAGTAGCATTTTTCTCTAGTACGTGGTATTTCAGTATAGAAAGGGTTAGTGGTATGAAAAGAACTAACTCCTGAGACAAGTTGTGGCCTATCCTGAAACTTGGCTCCCTGTTGTCTGGTGCTGCAGCCTGTGGCCTGTCTAAACTGCATCGCAGTTACTCCTGAATGGAGAACAGCCTGACTCTTAGCATCCATTTGAAGGTCAAGAGTGGACCTCAACTCTGAGAACCCTCCTTTCCTCCCATGTCTCATGGAACTGTACCCTCAAGACAGGCTTCCCTTGTGATTTTATTGAAGCAATATTTTCACTGGGGAAGTAGAAGATAGGATTCACTTTTATCAGAGAACCCTGGCTTTGATCCCCTGGTCTAGAATATCACACACACAATTCCAGGCAGACTTCTCCATTCTTCTCATTGTTTCCAATGAGCATATCTCTGCTATAAGTACTTTTGATATGTGAATCACGCATTCATTCACTATCTTGGGTGGAGGGTTAGGTGGGGTCCCTAGGGATTAAAGTCAGGTGCCTAGGTCAAAAGAGAAAACAGTGAGCTTTTTTGCATTACTAAACAGTAACTTTTTTGGTTGCAAGGTTAGGTGAAAGTTAGTCCAGATTATGTCCATATTGTAAAAGTCATTACTGCACCAGTCCTTGAACTCTCCTTGAAGGGAATTCAGAGCAGTCATGTGGACAGTAGTGTAGAAAAAGAGAAGTGTTTATTACACAGTAATGCAGAGCAATCTCAAGGCCCGAGGGCAGGCATTGACCAAAGAGAACATTGCGCAGACCGCCATCTTGTATAAGCTTTAAATGGTTCCAAAATGCTTAGCACAGACTGCTTTCCTGTGGGGTCTTTTCTTATCCACATGATTGACAGACCCATTTAGGTCGATTCTTATGGGAAGGAGCAATAGAATGCCTTGTTCTTTACCAGATAGTAGTTATTTTAAAACTTTAAAGGCTGTTCAGAATGTCTTGTCTCCACCCAAGGCCAGAGATACAACTCAGATGCCATTCTTTGCCCAGCCAACCGCGTCCTGAAATGTCACTTCCTGGTTTTGCAAGCTGTTGCTCCACTGTGCCAGAGGACTGACATCTCCAAAAGGAATGAAGATAATATGAAATTCCCAAAGTCTTAGCTATAGACCAAGTGATCTGGGAAACGAAGGAAGAATCACTACAGCATTGAAGAGATATTGGAAGCAATTTTAATGGACAGCATTGGGGCATTACAGGGAGGCCAGCAAGAGAGTTAAACACCTACAATGGAGGCATTTACTCATTTGGGGTGGAAGGACTTGCGGCCAGAGAAATGGGGCTTACCAGTTAGGAGACTCATGTGAGGCCTTTGTTCTGACTGCAGCAGGGCAGCTGTGATGGCCCCACCTTGCTCGGCAGAGGCTTGTGAACACAGAGCCATCGTCTGTCCCAGACCCCTTTTCTTGTATTAGTCCCTTTAAAAAAATATATTTTATTTATTATTTTATTTTATGTGTATGTGTGTATTGCCTGCTTGTAGGTAAGTGCACCCGTGTCATGCAGTGCACACGGAGGTCAGAAGAGGCTGTTGGATCCCCTGGGACTGGAGTTGTTAGCCGCCATGTGGGTGCTGGGATTTGAACCCCGGGTCTTCTGCAAGAACAACTAGTGTTCTTCACCGCTGAGCCCTCTCACCAGCTCCATGATTTACTGTTAGAACCACAGATTATTGCATCTCTCACTTCTCAGTAGAGAAGCTTCCCTTCTATGCCATTTTTAGCATCTAGTTAGCCAAAGATTAGTCTTGCTCCTCTTATGATTCTCAGTTGAGTTTTCTTAAGGGAGCGGTTAGGGGTGGAGAAGCTACTGGGTTCTTCTTTTTGTTCCTCTACTAGCTGTGTCACTTGCTGGGGTGGGCCAGGCTTTGGATGACCATGTGACTTCTGGGAAGCAGTGAGGACCTGTCCCACCTGGGAGGATCCTTGTCTTTGCAGTGAGTACACTGCTTGGAATACAGCCTCTGGGGTCTCTATAGCATCTCTGATCCAGAGAACGTATGGTTAACAAAAATATAGAACACTTTATAAATGTGTCCTCCTGTTTCCTAGGACCTGGCTGATCTGAGTCAGGTGGCAAAATATTGGTCGCCCTTTAACCCTTTATCCTCCTTGACTTTATCTCCGAGTATGGCCGTTGGATGCCCAGGGTCAGGTATGCAAACCTTCACAAAGAATAGTGCTTTAAAATTTAGCTATTAAGTAATACTTAGAGTAAGCTTGATAACAAACAATTCAAAATCTTGGTTCTGTTAAGACATAGTTTCCTAAATAGTTAAAAGTCTCATAAATTTAGCAGAAAATATGAGCCAATTGTCTTGATAAAACATAAAACTCTTTGTTGCTAAGATAGTTCTCTGTAAGAACAAATCAATATTTTAAGAAAATCCTTATTGTTTTAATATTAGAGTTTCTTTCTTTTGGTCTTTAATTATTGCCCAATTCAGTCACACCAGGATCATTGTTTTTTCATTTTGTCTTTCACAGATCTTCTTGTGACACAGTTTAACCTTCTGGTTTTATCCTTAACTTGATTTCCATTTTGTAATAATTCTTTACTTTTAGGTCAAAGCTGTATTTTTACATATAAAAATTATTTTTTTTAATATAAGAACATTTCCTTTTTAACAGAAATGCATACTCACGATGATAATCTTCTGTGTCTCTTTCTTCCATTTGTTGGCTCATTTTTGTTTTATTATTTTTTTGTAAAATCTCTGGTATTTGGGTTTTCTCTTAACTGTAAAAACCTGAATGTAGGACACATCTGACCAACATTTTGTCTTTTATAAAACACATCTATCTAGTAGATGGCGTTAAAGTTTAAGATGCCCCGTTATTAATCATAGTCCTTTGACATCTGACATAAATTGCCTGGTTACATTGGTTGTATAAGTCTGGATCTTTTTTCTTTAGACTGTCTTCCCAGTCATTTACAGAAGAGGTTAAAAATGTCCATCTTGGGGCTGGAAAGATGGTTTAGCAGGTTTAGATGCTTGCCACCAAGCCTGATGTCCGGAGTTGAATCCCCAGAGCCAACATGGCAGGATGATAGGGCTGATTCCTGCAAGTTGTCTTCTGACATCCACCCACCTCCTGTGGAATACCATACACATACACAGACACACACACACAATATAAATAAATAAATAATAAATAAATGAATAAATAATTTGATTAATTTAAATTTTTAATTTAAAAGTCAATCTGTGAGTCTTGATCCAGGTTTGGGAACTGTGATGTTGGTATTTGTTATCAACCTGATGGGGCCTAGAATCATCTAGGAATGGAGACTCTAGGCATGGCTCTCAGGGATTTTCCTGATTGAATTCCTTGAGGTAGGAAGACCCCACCATAAAAGTGAGAAACACCATTTCATGGGTTGGGTTCTTGACTGAGTAAAAGAGACCAGGGGCTGAGCAACTGCGTTCATCCCCTCACTGCTTACCCTGACTGCAGGTGCAGTGTGACCAGTTCCTTCAAGCTCCTGTCACCCTGACTGTTCTACCATGAGCCAAAAGAAAACATTCCTTCCTTAGGCTGATTTTGTCAGAGGGTTTTTTCACAGCAATAATGCAAGTAGTTAACATGGGAAACAGGAAATTTGTCTCCTTATTGGCAGAGCCGTTTATGGCCTTAACGGGTCAAAGGGGAGCCATGTACTGTGATGGCTGATCTTGGTTGTCAACTTGACTGGATCCTGAATTAATTAAAATGTGAGGACTATCTGGATCAGATTATTTGAAGCTGGAAGAAGGAAACGTTTGCTTTCACTCTTGTGGATGAGTTTGTCTTTTTGCTGTGGAGTTCCTTCAACAATATCAGAACCAACTCTGGACTGCAGAATCAGGGAGGACCAGGGGACTTTGATCCAAGTGGTACAGGTCATCGATGGACAGCCTAGGTTATTCCGTCTGAAATGGTCTCACTGGGCTGTCTTTATGTTGGCGGTACTGATCTTAGTAAATGTGTTTCAGTGGGGGAATATTGGAATCCCTCATTCCTCTGTTGCGTCTCCTATGACAGCTTTGAAAGACGGTGTATTAGTTACTTTTCTGTTGCTGTGATAGAAACACTCTGACCAAAGGAACTTGTAGAAGGAAGAGTTTATTTGAGCTTACTGTTCCAGGGGAATCACAGTCCATCATGGTGGGGAGGCATGGTGGCAGAGGTGGCTGGAGGAGGAGCAGAGGCTGAGCTCTTCTTCAAGCAGGCACAGGACACAGAGAATGATTGGAGATCTGGCAAGGCTTAAGAACTCTCCGAGCCCACCCCTAGTGAAGTGCTTCCTCCAGCATGACCACACCTTCTAAGACCTCCCAAAACAGCGCCACTAACTGAGGTCAAAATGTCCAAATACTTGGAGCCTGTGGGGGATGTTCTCATCAAAACACCATTGCTGGTTCCTGAAAACCTGTGAATTACATGGACACTGGCTGTCGTCTTGGCTCCTGGAGCACTTTCGGGAGAAAACTGGATGATTCAAAAACATGTCCTCATTAGTGGAGAGCGTGAAGTAAGTTTTCTCTAGAGAAAACATTCTATCTCATTATTTAAAAAAAAAAAAAAAAAAAAAAAAGAGGAAACTTTCTAAATTCAAAGAAAATTTTCCAACATAATAATACAAAACCAAGTGAGGCAGATAAATGACCTTTGCTGCAGTTTTATGAAATCCTCATAAAAGAACTGAGGGATTGTGGGGCTGAATCATAAATACTCGTGGGACGCACTGTGCTTTTTGGTCTGAGGCAATGGCAGATCTGGAGTGTGATCAGTGAATCAGAATCTCCCATGCTTTGGGGCCATTTGGGAAGATCCTCTCATGAAGGAAGAAATTATCCTGAGTAGTTTGGGAACTGTAAAGTTTACAAGAGTGAAGAATGTTATTGTTTGTTTTTTGTTTGTTTGTTTAAGTATCAACTTTGGAATAGGAGATGGCTCAGTTGGTAAAGTACTTGCCACATGGGCATGAGCACCTGAGTGTGATCCCCAGCACCTGTGTAAAAAGCCGAGCATGGTGGGGTGTGCTTGTGTCCTCAGTACTGAGGAGGCAGAGACAGGTGGATCCCAGGGGCTCTCTGGCCAGTCTGCCTACTTGGCTAGGCTTCAAAAAACAAGATGGATGGCACCTGTGGTTCAAATCCAAAGTTGATTTCTGGCCTTCACATGTATTTCATGTGCATGCATACATATGAATATAAACACACATGGAGAGAGAGAGAAAGGCAGAGAGAGAGAGAGAGAGAGAGAGAGAAAGAGAGAGAACAATATGCCTAGGCTACAGTCTCCATCTTTCTTTCAAACACTAAGGGGCATTGTAATGGATTTTGCAGGTATGACTAAAGTACCCCATCAGCTGACCTTACATAAGGAGGAGGATCTTGGATCATCCTAGTGGCCTGACTTAATCAGTGAGAAGGCCTTCAAAGCAGGACAGAGGCTTGACCCAGAGAGGGAAGGAAGTCTGGTGCACACAGCTTCAGCCTGATCCAGGGACTCCCGATCTGCCTAGCCTGCCCAGCTCTGCAGGTCACTTCCTACAGTGAGTGTGTCATATACATGTTTTGCAGGCTCTGATGGCCAGTTGTAGCTCACTTTGCAGAACTTTTCCTCTCTGGAAAACTACATTAATCCAACTATACCACTTCCATCGATCTCTGAGTATAGATCCCTAAGTATATACCTATTGTAATTCAGTTGCTCTTTTTCTATTTATCATAGAACTTGGTCCACTGGTGTCTGATGTAGACCCCCTCAACAGCCATAGAGCAGTAATGAAAAAAAAGTAGGGTGTCTTGCCTCAAATATGGAACCTGCACTGTTTTTTGGGTTTTTTTTTTTTTTTTTTTTTTTTTTTTTTTTTTGGTCTTTTGAGACAGGGTCTCTCTGCAGCCTCAGCTGGCCTGGCACTCACTATGTAGATCAGGCTGGCCTGGAACTCACAGAGATCCTCCTGCCTCTGCCTCTCGAGTGCTGGGCCTAAAGGCATGCACCATGATGCCCGGGACACTTTTTTTAAAATTTATGTGTATTGCCGGGCATGGTGGTGCACGCCTTTAATCCCAGCACTCAGGAGGCAGAGTCAGGCGGATCTCTGTGAGTTCAAGGCCAGCCTGGTCTATGTAGAGAGTGCTAGGCCACCTGGGGCTACAGGGACACCTTGTCTCAAAAAAAAAAATTATGTGTTTTTGTGCATGCCTGTCTGTCTCTCTGTGCACTACATGCATCCAGGTGCATCCAGGTGCATCCAGGTGCCTGCCAAAACCAAAAGAGGGTGTCAGATCCCCTGGAACTAGAGTTAGGTCGTGGTGATCTGGGAACTAAACTTGAGTCCAGTGAAAGAGCAGCATGTACTCTTGACTGCTGACCCAGTTCTTCAGCCCTCACCTATTTTATATTAACAAGGTCTAAATACTTAGAGTCTGACATGGCAATAATTAAATATCCCAAGTATTGCCTGTAGGTGGGTATTAAAATTTAAATTCAACCTAAGAAGCATTTAGAGTTTTATGATGCTTAAATGAATATTACCTATTTCAAAGTGAAGTAATGAGACCAGAGCTGTATGAAAAGAAGTCTGTCCCCGTATATCCAGGTTCCCGAGGCTTGCTGGGGCTATCCATGCACATTTCCATGTGTTCTTTGCTCTCCTCTTTCTGCCCATTTTATTTCTTTAAGGTGAGTTCTAATGATGCTGCTCTTGTTACTCTAATTTCTTCGTTTTTCAGGGTGATTTTCAATGACTTGTAAGGCTGTATTATGTGTGTGATGAAGTTCCAAACTCAGCTTCAAGACAAAGCCAGGGTGGATGTGGGGCTACAAATTGGAGAATCGTCTTGAGAAACACACTTGGAGCAAATAGATGTGGCGTTCCAAGAGAGAACCAAGGCAGAGTCTGTGACCCTCTGGTTGTCACAACAGCTACCAGGATAAAGAGGGAGAACATCAGGTCTGGTCGTGGGAAGAATATGTAAGACACCTCACACACTCTGGGTACAGGATGAGGCATTTCAGTTCACTGCCTACTGTAAGAATTTGAGAGAAACAGAGACAGACAGACAGAAAGACACACATACAGAGAGAGAGAGAGAGAGAGAGAGAGAGAGAGAGAGAGAGAGCGAGCTTGTTCCACAGTTATCTGAGATCTCCTAGTGGTCTTACTATATGGTTTGGGGTCTGTATTACTTACTTTTTTGTTGCTGTGATAGAAACACTGACCAAAAGAACTTATAGAAGTAAGAGTTTATTTAAACTTACAGTTCCAAGGGGCAAGAGCCCCTTGTGGCAGGGAGACATGGCAGCAGAGGTGGCTAGAGGAGGAGTAGAAGCTAAGCTCGCACATCTTCAAGCAGGCACAGGAAGAAAGAGAAGAGAGAGAGAGAGAGAGAGAGAGAGAGAGAGAGCGAGCTTGTTCCACAGTTATCTGAGATCTCCTAGTGGTCTTACTACTTGGTTTGGGGTCTGTATTACTTACTTTTTTGTTGCTGTGATAGAAACACTGACCAAAAGAACTTATAGAAGTAAGAGTTTATTTAAACTTACAGTTCCAAGGGGCAAGAGCCCCTTGTGGCAGGGAGACATGGCAGCAGAGGTGGCTAGAGGAGGAGTAGAAGCTAAGCTCGCACATCTTCAAGCAGGCACAGGAAGAAAGAGAGTGACTGGAGATCCGGCGAGGTTTAAGAACTCCTAGTGACATGCTTCCTCCAGGATAGCCACATCTTCTAAAACCTCCTAAAACAGCGCCACCATGTGAGGACAAAATGTCCAAATACTTGGTGCCTATGGGGACATTCTCATTCAAACCATCACAGGGTCCTATACCTGTCCCCCATCTTCCCATTGTTTGTGTTTTCATCACCATCTCCTATCTCTGTCTCAGAATTTGTTACAATGAGTTACACAAAACAGTCATAAAACAGACACTGTAATCTGTGCACTTGAGGCTGTCCTACCTACCTCCTACATTGTAAAATTGTTACTCGTTTGTTTTTTATTTGTTTCTTTATGTATTTATTCGGTAGTCCCAAGAATCAAACCCAGGATGTCATGCTTGTTAGTTAGGTAACCACTCTACTGAGCCTCCATCTCAGCCTCAAGTTGCGTTTTTAAATTTTTATTATATTTAATATTTATTTGTTTGTGTATGTCAGGGGTGTGAATGTCCCAACAAGTACTTGGAGGTCAGAAGATAATCTGTGAAAGTTGTTTTTCTCCTTCTACCACATGGGTCCTGGGGATCAAATTCAGGTCACTAGGCTTCTTGGCAAGGGCTAAAACTGATGTATTTTTAAAAGGAACTAATTATTTACTACAAAAATAATTTATTTTTAATTTATATGTGTATGAGTGTTTTGTCTGCGTGTAAGTGCACTCATGTCATACAGTGTCCACAGAGGCCAGAAGAGAGCATCAGATCTCCTGGAACTGGAGTTACTGCCATGTGAATGCTAGGAATTGAACCCCGGTCCTCTGTAAGAGCAGCCAGTGCTCTTAGCCACTGAACCATCTCTCCAGCCCCCAAATATCTTAATTTATGGTGGGAAAAACCCCTCTTTTAAATACAATAGTAATGTTATACCTAACACTATGATATCTCTATACGGATACAGACTTGATAGTTATTCTCTATAAAGATACAAAATTAAAAAATTTGTAACAAGGGAAAAAGCTACAGTTCTAAAATCATTTAAAACTTGATTTTACTTTTGAAGTTATTCAGCAATCTCATAATTATAGCTTGGAAAAAAATCTACAAGAACTCCTTTAAGAGACTTCTTGCTGAAACTGTGAATCTAAATAAATAAATAAGCACACTTGAATTAATAACAAGGCTTTGAGCTATTCAGCTTAAAAATAGGCTGGCCCCCATTAAAATTATTAAACTAAACTCACAGGCGTATTCTGAAAAGAGCTTTTGAAAATGGATTTCTTATAAACTGTCATCAAATATTCATAGATAAAACAATTATGTGGAATGATAAAGGACGGTGGGAATTGAAGGGGCTGATAACAAAGGGAACTGGGTGAGAGGGCTATGCAAACTTTTTGAGATTTTTTTTCTTCAGATAGGCTTAGGCATGATGAGAACTTGACCATTGCTGTGACAGCCCCTGCTTGCTCTTGCCCTGATGTCTAAAGGGAACAGGTGAGGGATGGTCTGGAATCTTAGTTTTATCCATCACTGTTGGGAAGTCAAGGCAGGAGCCTGAAGGAGCCGGTCACGTCACACCCACAATTAAGCCCAGAGTGCTTGCCTGCTGGTGCTCAGCTCAGTCTCTGTCATACAGTTCAGGATCCGCTGCCTGGGGAATGGTGCCTCCCACAGTAGGTGGTTTTCCCACCTCAGTTAATGTCATCAAGGTAATCCCTCACAGAAATGCCCACACGACAACCTAATTTACACGTTGAGAGTCCTTTCCCAGATGATTCTAGATTGGGTCAACATCACAGTCCAGGTGGTAATGGCTTCCTTGGATGTAATGGAATTTAACTCCCATGATGGGGTTTGTCTCTGACGATGCTCTGTCTATAACAGGTCTTTTCTCTACCATTGACTTTGTGATACCTGACAGAGTTCACAGTGGATATGGGTAGACAACAGGCCAGTGGCTGTGCAGGGTGCCACGCACCTGTTTTGGGTTTTCCTGCTCTAGACTACAAAGACATTTTCAACTTGTGGTCTTATAGCTAATTGCACTCTCTACCAACTTATTTTATGTCTGAATAGTGCAAGAGATCCATTTTCAAAAGAATCTTGTAGAAAGTTCATCCTGTATGAAGCTCCCTTTGCTTCTGTCCTAATGCCACCCTAGATAGTGGCTGAAAGTCGACAGTGCACACCTGCCCTTTGATCTTATCAGATTTCTCCAACTCACATGATTTCATCATCTGGTGCAGACAAAAGCTTGGTGAGTGAACCTGGTGTCTCCTAACTAAAGTGGCCAACATCCCCCTGCCTGGATGGCCCTGCTGAGTAGTCTAGCGGGTTTCTACCCCATGGGAATGGAAGGGAAACAAATGCCTGAATTATGACAGTTTGGGAGAGGAAATGCATTTCTAAAACAGCAAAGGCATGCCGTATGTTACAGGGAAATGCATTTTTGTTTTATTTTATAAGGAGAGGTTTATTTTATTTGTATTTTAAATTATGAGTATGTATATGTGTCTGCTCTGCGTGTGCGTCTATGCATATGAGTTTAGGTGCCTGTGGAGGACAGAAGAGGGTGTTAGACTCCTTGGAGCTGGGGTTATAGGTGGTTGTGAGAGGCCAGATGTGAGTGCTGGGCACTGAATTTGGATTCTCTGGAAGAGCAGCCAGAACTCTTAAACACTAAGCCATCTGTACAGCCCAGAAATACATTTTTAATGCATAAAATGTACTTTAGGTCATAAATGAATGCCTGTAATATATTTTTTTAATTTATTTGTTTTTATTTTAAGTGTGTGTGTGTTTTGCCTGCATGTGTATAAGTGCACCCACATCTTGCAAAGCCCAGGGATGTCAGAAAAGGGCATTGGATCACAGAATTAGAGTTATGGATGGTTGTTAGCTGCCATGTGGTGCTGGGAATCAAGCCTGGATCCTCTTCAAGAGCAGCCAGTGCTCTTAACCACTGAGCCATCTCTTCAACCCATACCCTGAAATATATTTAAAAATTTAATAATATATTTTATCATTTTGCTAGATAATCAACTATTGAGTTTGGGAAATTACCTCCACAAACAGGCTAAAATCCATTCGTCCTATCATATATGAGTATGCTTAAAACGAATCAATGTTCGTAGAATAAATAACCATCAAGGGCTGCTCTGTGTGAAATTTTGCTTGATGTTTTCCTCTGAAAAGATTAAAGAGTATGAAATATTTCCTTGATGATTTAGCAAGATAGTTTTGTATATCCTGTATCTATTAGGGGCCACCCTTGGTTCTAGGAGTAAATATTTTAAAATAGAGTAAAAATATCTGAACCCAAGGACTCAGGGCTGCAACGCCCTTGATGCTGGTTTTCTTTTTTATTATTTTATTCATTATTTTATGTGTATGAGTGTATTGCCTGCATGTATTTGAGTGCACTGTGTCATCCACTGTCTGTGGAGGTCAGAAGAGAGTATCTTCAGATACCCTGGAACTAGAGTTAGGGACAGTTGTTAGCTGCCATGTCAGTGCTGGGACTCGATCCCGAGGTCCTCTGCAAGAGCAGCCAGTGACTTAACTGTTGAGTCATCTCTCCAGCCCTGATATTGTAGTTTTCTAAGTCCAGGAGGCCAAGGGCAGGGCTGGAAGCCACAGGGTCCAAATGGGGTCACAGGCTACTCTAGTGAGTCAATGTTTAGCCAAGTCCCTGTGTTTTCCTCCTCCTGAAGCTTGAACGTCCTTGGGGTTCCATCCCTAAGATTTCTTCCCCAAGGAATATTAAAGAGCAGCTTGAATAAGGCACATGGATGTGGTACAGGTGCTGATGATAGCATCATGCGTTTCCTGTTCTTACATCTATCTGAATAGACAACTAGACCCATCTTCTAGCTAGAACAGGAAGAGCTAATAGTGGACTTTCAGTTTTGATAGTGCTGTGGATTATCTGGATAAAGGGTATTATGTATCTTCCTGTCTTCAAATTACAAATACTATTGGCAGTTAATAGTGGCTGTTAGGGGTGCATGTCCACATGTGCATGTGTGTATGGCTGGTGACCTCGGTCATTCTCTACCTTGCATGGAAGCAGGGTTTCTCCCTGAGCTTGCTGTTTAGGCTAGTCTGACCAACCACCTGTCTCTGGGGATTCTGTCTGTACCTCTTTTGTGGGATTAAAGGTGGGTCACCACACCCACCTTTATGTGGGTTCTGATGGTCTGCATTCTGGCTGTCACATTTGTACAACGAGCATCTTACCCACTGAGCCACCTCCCTTGCCTCCAGTTCTCAGGTTTCTACTGTCTTTAGCCTTGATGTCCTTACCCCCACTTCCTGGTCCGGCCCTGTCTAGAATATCAGAAAACTCACAGGGCTCTAAAGTCCCCAAACACAGATACCCATCAGAGTATAATAGAGAACACCCACTTTCATTTATCCACCAGCCAGCAGGTAGAAATAAACTTTTTTTTTTGGTCTTTTTGAGACAGGGTCTCCCTGTAGCCCCAGCTGTCCTGGAACTCACTATGTAGACCAGGCCAGCCTTGAACTCACAGAGATCCACCTGCCTCTGCCTCCCAAGTGCTGGGATTAAAGGCGTGTACCAGCATGCCCATTTAAACATTCTTTTTTAAAAAAAACATTTATTTATTTATATATTTTTAAAATTTTTATTTATTATTTTTATTTTATGTGTATACGTGTATTGCCTGCTTGTAGGTAAGTGCACCCATGTCGTGCAATGCCCGTGGAGGTCAGAAGAAGCCGTGGGATCCCCTGGAGTTACAGACAGTTGTTAGCTGCCATGTGGTTCTGGGATTCGAACCCGGATCTTCTGTAAGAACAGCCAGTGTTCTTAACCACTGAGCCATCTCTCCAGCCCCTATTTATTTTTATTTTATGTGTACAAGTGTTTTGCCTGCATGTGTGTAAGTGTACCCATGTTGTGCAGTGCCCATGGAGGTCAGAAGAGGGCATTGGATCCCCTGGAAATGGAGTTATGGACTGTTGTGAACCACCATGTGGGTGCTGGAATTTGAACCCAGATTCCTCTGCAAGAGCTCTTAACTGCTGAGCCATCTCTCCAGCCCTAAAATATAATCTTACTTAAAACTTCCTTTTAATTTACAAAGGGTTCTTTTTTATCCTTCTCCAATCTCTTTCTAATGTGACAAATTTATGTTACCACCGTATAATTATAAGCCACAGAACTTCCATTAGTACGGCACTGTACACACTAACTCTGTATGTGCACTAAGGCTCTGCTCTCTGGATCTATGCCACGACTCTCCTTATACGCCACTGTTGATTGTCTCCTGAGCTGTTGTAAAGCCTCAGCTTTTCCTAGACCTTCATAACACTGTGGGTGTATGGTGTGTGTGTGTGTGTGTGTGTGTGTGTGTGTGTGTGTGTGTAGAAGCTGAAGGACAACCTCAGGTGCTGCTCCTCAGTATTAATCCACCTCATTTTTTGAGAAGTGTTTCTCATTGGCTGGATCTCACCATTCAGCTAAGCTGGCTGCATGGCCAGTGAACACCAGGGGTCCTTTCCTCTCTGCTTCCCCAGCACTGGGGTCACAACTATACACTGTGCCTGGCTTGGCTTTTAAAAAAAATGACTCATTGGGACTGGAGAGATGGCTCAGTGGTTAAGAGCACTGACTGCTCTTGCAGAGGACCCGGGTTCAATTCTCAGCACCCACATGGCAGCTATGAAGCATCCTTAACTCTAGTTCCAGGGGAATTAAACAAATTCCATCATCTCTTACATATATGTATTTGTTAATCTTTGTTCAAACACGCTGTGATTTTAGGACGGCCAAGCCCTCCCCTACCCGACCATCCGCCCTTGTGAGAAGCTAGCTAACTAGACTGCAGTTTCACATAGAATTCTTTGTGTTGCTAGTACCTAATCAAGGCATTGTTTTAGAAAGTGACTGAGGTCAATTCATTTTTTTTCCCACCATGTTCAGTGGGATATTAAGGTATTAATTCATTTAAGTTCAGTCATTTCTGTCAATATCTTACTTTGAGTTTTTCCCGTAGCATCCTGGCTGAGTTTATCTGCTTCTACATTTTGCCTGTGAAACCTGAGGTTTGAAGAGTTAGACCTCTGCAAGAATATAGACTCTAAGACTTGTCATTATCCACTATCACTCTGTCCATCTTCCCACTCCTCTAACACCTATGCTTTGTAGGTAGCCCCACTCCCAAGTGCCTGCTTCACACTGTGAACAACTGCATCTTAAAACTTAGCCTTCTACAAAGGCTGATTGATTAGAACTTCAGGGACTGTGGAGAGTCTTAGTACAGTTTATCTTGGGCCATCTTTAGCCCCAACTAGCCACTCCTTGCCCACCTCTGTTTCTGACTTAATATCCTGTAACTAACCAATAACACTTTCTAGAACCTACTAACTTAGCAGAACACCAGTTTCCACCAACCAAAAGGCTGAGGCCCACAGCTGATATCTCTCTTTGGCTCTACCTGCCGCCTTAATCATGCCACAGATGTGTTTGAAAAGTGTCTTGATTTATGACTTTTCTTTATTCTGTCACCATAAAAACTTCATGAAACTCGGGGCTGGAGAGATGGCTCAGTGATTAAGAGCACTGGCTGCTCTTGCAAAGGACCCAGGTTTGAATCCCAGCCCCACATGGCAGCTAACAACTGTCCCTAATGCCCATTCCTGGGGATCAGACACCCTCTTCTGGCCTTCTTGGACATTGCACAACATGGGTGCACTTACCTACATGCAGGCAATACACACATACACGTAAAAATAAAAAAATAAAAAAATAACTTCATGAAACTTACCACATTGGAACACAGAATTTGGGGTAACCTGAGTCTATGTTCCTGGCCATGGTCACTCATATTTGACTCCAGAATAAATTATTTCTTATCCCCTTTAAGGTGAGTTATGCTTTTGTGTTGACAATACTTTCTGTATTTCTTTACATAAAGGAACAAATGCATATGTAATTTATTCTACCTCTGTGTTTTGTACATAAAGAGTAACCTACTATAGCCTTTTGTACACTGAGTCTGGTTAGATCACAGTGTATCACTTGACATCACTTCAAGGACTTCCTCTTCAATTTCTTTATTATCTTTTATTACATTTTATTATTTATTTATTATTTATTTATTTATTTATTATCTTGTATGTGTGTGCCATGGTACCTGTGTGATTACAGGACAATTTATGGGAGTCATTTATCTCCTTCCACCATGTGGGTCCCTAGGATCAAATTCAGGTCATCCAGCTTTGCAGCAAGCTCCTTTACTCACTGAGCCATCTCACTGACCCCTAATTCTCTTGTAGGAGCAGAGCATTCCAATGTGTGCATGCACCATAATTTATTCAATGACTTTCCTATGTAAGGACACTATATGTGTTACTTTTCCCATTCCCATGATATAACACCTGACAAAGCAACTTGAGGAAGGAAGGGGGCTGGTTTTGGCTTAGAGTTTGCAGGTAACATGCAGAGAAAGCATGGGGTTAGGAGCCTGAGGCAGCTGGTCGCGTGGTGCCCACAGTCAGGAAGCAGAGACGTGTGAACGCTGGTGCTCAGCTCATTTTCTCCTTTTTATTCAGTCCAGGACCCCAGCGCAAGGGATGGTGTCCTGTTCTGGTACGGTTCCCTCTTCAGTTAAACTCTTCTGGGAACATCCTCAAAGACAAAAGAGCTGTGTTTCCATGGTGATTTTAAACCCTAACCAGCTGACAATGGAGATTAGCCTTGGAAGTCACTGAGAGTGTGTCTACAGCGACGAATATCCCGATGTTTTGCATTTAAGAACACTACTACTGAACTGTATTTCATAGGGTTGGAGGTGGGTCAGCCGTCTCCCAGGAAGCCTGGCTGCTGGGCTGGTAGACAGTGCGCTCACCTCACAGGCCCTGCAGCATGTGCTGTCACAGTTCTTTTGTAAATCCAATGGGAAGAAATGCTGCCTCATCGTGATCTCAGTGGAGTCTGGGTCACGGCGTAACTTGGTTTTTGAGGACAGTTTTATATCTTTCTTTATTCCTATTACAAAGAAACGTCTGCAAAACAACAGGCAAGCTGAGAGCAGGTGGGAGATGCTTTAGGAAGAGTTGTAGGTGAATCATGGCTGGTCTCGGACCTTCCACTACCCAGTTCCAAGGGAAAAGAAATCTCATCCTCAAAACAAGTCAACAAACCGGTTTTATGTTTTGAATATTCTTAGCCCTGGCCACATCATTTTCTAAAGTTCCTCCATTTTGGCTAAACTCTGATAATTGCAGAGACTACAGTAATTGCTTTCAAGAACTAAAGAAATTTGTTTCTCTAGATTTTTGCCTTCCCTGCCGTACCAGCCCCAGGAATGGCTGATTGTGAGAGATGTTTATTGATCACCTGGGAGTTTTCAAATAAGCACTGAGTGATTATCTGAGCAACAGTCAAAAAAGGAAACTTCTCAGTGTCGTTCTCGCCCCTTTCCTGTGTAGGTTCCAACCTATAAGAATGGACCTCCTCTCTGCCCCATGGGCTTGGCCA
The DNA here is from genome assembly GCF_000622305.1 of Nannospalax galili. Lineage (NCBI taxonomy): Eukaryota > Metazoa > Chordata > Mammalia > Rodentia > Spalacidae > Nannospalax > Nannospalax galili. The sequence continues at coordinate 198,858 of NW_008345053.1, forward strand.
CTCCTAGTGTCCCTGCCAGGCTGCTGTCTATTAAGTTAGTAACGCTTCTGATACCTCTCTTATAAAAAGGGAAAGTTTATTGTCCTTGAGCCTTTCAAATATATTTCTACATGGCATAGTATAGAGGCAGCAATACCCTCAGGCTCAAGCAGTCCCTCATCTCAGGCTTTGCAAAGCTCAGAGCTGGTCTGCTCACCACTGAGGCATCTTTGTCTCTTATACAAGATGGTCTGATAAGATATAAATCTCCAGGAAAAAGCTTTTACTCTGGCTGGCCCAGGCTTCTTCCAGTATGAAATTCCTGGGAAATTCCAGTTTCTTGGAATCCACTGAGTCAATAGTCTGATAACCAGAGGGAGGAACACAAGTGTCTCTTAGAGCCTCATTCCTGCCAGGCCAGTGGACGCCCCTAATCTAATGTAGAGTGTCTGCATTGCTCCAAAAAGTAGCCAGGGTCATTAGCAGATAATCTCCACCCCCTTCCCTCCAGCCTCAGGCAAGCATTAACTTATTTTCTATCTCTGTAGATTTGCCTTCTGTGGACAACATTTATAAACAGAACCACAAGGTGTGCAGTGTTTTGTGGCTGCCTTCCACCACTTAGCATGTTTTTGAGGTTCATCTATGTTGTGGCATGAATCAATGTGTGGTTTATATGTTGTAAACATCTGCGGTGAGTAAATACTTGTTATGAGTAAAAATCTGTGGTACACACCACATTTTGTTTATTCTTCTGTACATTGATAGGCATTTGGATTGTTTTCAACTTTTTTTGGTGATTATAATTAAGACTGCAGTGGATATTTATAATCTTGTTTTTATGAGGATATCTGTTTCCGGTTGTCTTGGGTATATGCCATGTCATGAGATTCATTGGCTATAAAGTTTTATCATATATAAAACACAGATGTGGACTCTGTATTGACCTTAATGTTTAAATCCATTTGTTTGAAAGCATACCAGTGCTAAAATCAAAAACATTTTTAATATTTTATTATTTTTATTTTATGTGTATGTGTGTATTGCCTGTGCGTAGGTAAGTGCACCCATGTCGTGCAATGCCCATGGAGGACAGAAGAGGCTGTCGGATCCCCTGGAACTGGAGTTACGGACAGTTGTTAGCTGCCATGTGGGTGCTGGGATTCAAACCCGTGTCTTCTGCAAGAATAGTCAGTGTTCTAAACCACTGAGCCATCTCTCCAGCCCCTGAAATCAAAACTTTACATATTCAATTGCTTTTTGTTTTTGCCTGTGTATGTGTGGTATATGTGAATGTACATGTTTTTCTCTCTGTCTCTGCCTCTCTTTGTGCATGCAGTGCATGTGTCTGCATGCGTGCGTGCGTGCGTGTGTGTGTGTGTGTGTGTGTGTGTATGTGTACCACAGGTCAATATTGATTACTTTCCTTGGTCACTCTCCACCTTTTTCTTGAGACAGGGTCTCTCACTGACCCTGTAGCTCACTGATGTGGCTAGACTCACTTTGGTCAGTGAGCTCCCAGTGATCGACCTATCACTACCATTTCAGCTTTGGGGTTTACAGATGTGCGTCATCACTGCTGGCTTTTATGTGGGTGTAAACTCAAGTCCTACTTGCATGGCCAGCACTTTACTAAATGAACCACCTCTGTATTCTTTAAATACTCAATTGCATTAAGTACAGCCCGAAGAAGCTGACTTCTAACTGCTTTGAGCTTGCCTTCTTTTCATACCCTGAAAAAGTACCCCTAGCATCTGCTAGCTATGGATAAGATAAATTCTAAAACTCTGCAAAACTAGGCTGCAGCCATTCTGAAGAATTCTCTGAGCCTGTGATTCCTGATGTGGCATCATCTAGACCCATTGCTGCCTCTTCAGCAGCCTCTCCCTGGGTTCCCTGGTCCTCCCCCCTTTGGGTGATGGGCTTAAGGTTCATGGTGGGAGGGTCTTTCTGTCCACACACACCTGAAATAGCACCTTCTAAATATAACTGAGCATCTACTGCTGTCTCATAGTCACCTTTATCCTTGATCAGTCCCCAGATGACTTTAATGCAGGTATAGTAACTGCACTGAACATCTGCAGAATGGTAACACTGTTTTCCCAGAGCAGCTGCATCATCTTACATTCTTACCATCAGGGTCTGACAGTTTCAGTTTACCTCCTTCAGCAACACTTGGCATGTCTTTTTATTCTGGCCGTCCTGGTGGCTGTGAGATGGCATCCTAATGTGGTTCTGATTTAAACTTCTAAATAAAGAATAATGTTCACTTTCTTTTAAATTTTTTTTAAAAAATTACATTGTGTGTGTGTATGTGTGTGTCCGTCCAAATGCCACAGCATGCTTATAGGCATCAGAGGACAACTTTCAGGAGTGAGTTCTCTCCTTCCACCATGTGGGTCCAGAGATTGAACTCAGGCTGTCAGTCTTGACAGCAAGCCCCCTTTACCCACTGAGCCATCTTGCCCTCACCATCTGTTAATGAGCCTCTTTGCCACTTGTTAGTCCTCCTTGGATAAATGTCTAAGTCGTTGGCCTATTTAAAATTAAGTTCTGTTTCTTCTAATTATTGGGCTGCATACTCATCCTTGATATAATCTAGATACAAGCATCTCATCAGACAGTGATCACTGTAGCACAATAGGTTTCCATTTGATGATGTCCAATTTATTTATTTATTTGCTTCATGATTGATGTATCTCTTTTCCACTTTGCTGTCTCATCTCAGCTGAACTCAAGGTTATGATGATTTGCTCTACTACCTTCTTCTGAGAGTTCCGTAGTTTTATTCCTTACACACAGGTCTGTGGTCCATTTTGTGTTCAAAGTGTTAGAAATAAAATCCAAGGTCCAAGGACCCCATCCATACTGCACAAAGAACACTCGGACAAAGCAAACGTAACCAGGCAGGGCAGATTTTACTTTTGCAAAGGGTGACCTGTGTGATCAGTCAGATCCAGCAAGTCCACAGGGACCCAGGAGCTTAGGGGCTTTGGTCCCTAGTGCTAGAGAAGTCTGTCTTTTCCCGATTGGCTGGGCTTCGACCTCACTTTTGGCAGGATGGGAGAAGAGCTCCACTACTCCAGGCCATCAGACTCAGGAATGCATCAGGGCCTTTCCTTAAGCAAAAGTCTTACAGGGTACGTTGCAATTAAAAGATTAGAATTCCTTGTCATAAACCAAGTTCTAAGTTTTACAAGGTTTGAAGGATAAAATATTTCTTACAATTTTAATGTGATGGAAGGCAGAAACTCAAATTCATTCTGTGTGTGTGTGTGTGTGTGTGTGTGTGTGTGTGTGTGTTGAATGCATGTGTGTGTGGGCGGGTGCACATGCCTATGCATGTATAAGATCAGAAGAAGATGCCTGGTCTCTTGCTCTATCACTTATTACTTGAGACACTGTCTCTCACTGAACCTGGAGGTACAGTGACAGGTGGCAAGCCCCAGAAATCCTCCTGTCCTGTCCTCTGAGTCCTGCCCCCTCCTCTCTCCCCCACTGTCAGTTCTGCAATTACCCACACAGATGTCCACTCCCAGTTTTCACATGCGTGCTTGAGATTTGAACTCAGATCCTCATGCTTGGGAAGCAAGCATTCTTACCCACTGAGCCATATCTCCAGCCCCATTCGTTCTTTTTAAAAAATAGAGATACTAGTTTTTCCAGTTCCATTTACTGAAAAGACTTTTCTTTCCTTAGCAAATGACCTGAACAAGTTTACTAAAAATCAATCTATCATAAATAAGAATGTTTCATTCAGACCCAGGATTCCCAGCCCTGGGCCATTTTCAGCTCACGTCAGCAGCTGTATTGTGGATGTTGTAAGGCTTTTAGATCTTTACCAAAGTTATTTGGCTCTTCTGGTTCCTTCTTGGTTTCATAGGAGCTTTAGGATTCACTTGTATACATCCAAAAAAAAAAGAAAAATCAAGATGTGATTCTGATAGCAAAGGCTTTGAATATGTTGGTCAATATAGACAGTGTATAAGGACCATGGAGTAGGACTTTAACACAACTTTGGGGAAGATGTAATTAAACTATACAAAGACTGGCCAGGGATGTGATTTTGGCTAAGGATACATTTTCCCTCTATAATTAGGGGACTGGCACTAGGAACATCTGATGGTAGTTCATTGTAAATTTAGTGCTGGTTTAGTTTCATGTGGAAAATTTGGATGACTTCCTTAGGGCCAGGAAAGACTTTAAAGCTTAGGAAGTGGGTTATGCAAGGTTTTCAGTCACTGACAATGTGAACATCAACCTGGCTAAACTCCTCTCCACGTGGTTGTGAGCTACATCCAAACAGAGAGAGGTCCTGCTCTGCTAAGGTCCCCTTTCTCCACTCTGTATTTTAAACTTGGATTTGATTATAATTATGCTTTGGAATTTGGAGTGATTGGTCAAGTTTATCACAGCATATAAAATAATTTATTAATGAAAATTGGGGTCTTTATTCTATAAGACTTTTTTCATCATCTTGGCAAAGTCTCAATAAAATTGCTGTAAATTTAAGCATCAATAAGATTTTTAAAGCTCAGTGGCTGGATTAGCTATACTCTTGAAATCAAATTTGCTCTTGGGAAGAGGGGAAAATATACTGTAGGAAGCCAAGAAGCACTCAGAACTTGACAGAAGGAAAGATCTAGAAGAAAACAGTTTCAGGAGGAGAGGGCATTGGACTCTTGCGGACAGTTCCAGAATGACAAGAAACAGAAGGATGGGATGGCAGCACAGGAGACACATTGCCTCTCTTCTGGTAGAGGACCTGCCCTGCAGGCAAACTAAATACCATAGGCATTTCTCAGGGACTGGTGGTAAAGATTCCTGATTCAGTTGTCCATGGAACAGCAGAAATTACTATGGGCCTGAAGAATGAAAGGATGGAAGGACACAAGGCAATGGGCATGTGGCTGAAGATGCGTTGGTCTTCACAGTGTTACAACAGGAACACACTGGGTGGCGTTCACTCCCGAAGCTCTGCCCAGCTCAGGGATTCATTGATTGAAAGTGACTGTCACTGGACTACATGTGCGGACCAAGGAGGAATTCTCCTTCGATACAGCATTCATAACCTTAGAGACAGTGAAGGGAAAATGAAAAAATGCCTTGGTTAGAATTGTGGTTGGTTTGTACAAAGAGAAAAGGGTCAGACTACAGGAAATACCAAGTCAGGGGACTGGCATGAGCCTCAGGAGTCTTGATCTCCTTGCAATACTATTTGTTTATTGAGGAACTGGGGATCAAGCCCATGGCCTCATGCATACTACTCAAGTCATAGCAACTCAGTGGATTGAGGCTGAATAGAAATGAAGGCTGTTCCTCAGGGTCAACACATGGTTGGCCTGTTTTTTCTATTAAACATTTATTTATAGTGCTGTGTCAAAAGGCAAGAGTCCATTAAATCCTACCGCCTGATATGTATTAGTGGATATTGACCCCGAAGGATATAGGAAGCATAGTGTCACGATCAACCTCATAATTTCATTTGAGTTTATTATTTGTACTCATTTTATTCTGAGACAGAGTCTCATTTTTCCATAGCTATGTAGCTGAGGATGGCCTTGAAGTTCTGCTCCTCCTGCCTCTTCTTCCCAAATGCTGGAATGACAGGCACACACAACCATGTCCTATGGTGCTAGTACCTGAACTCAAGGCCTCTGTATGCTATACACTCTACCAACTGAGCTGTATATAGCCCCAGCACCCTTATTTCAGTTTAAATTCATAGGTTGTAAATTGTGATGGCTAATCCTGGGTGACAACTTGACTGGATCTGGGATTAACTGAAATGAGAGAGATCTTAATTGGATCATCTGAAGCTGGAAGACACACCCTAAATGTGGGTGTACCTTCTGATGGCAGCCGGTATAAAAGGCCAAGGCAGAGGAGAACACCAGGCTTCTTGCTGCTTGCCTCCTCTCTCACTGGTGAGTTCATCTTGCTGCTGTAGACTGACGACTAGATGATATTTTGGAATTCGCCAGACCTTCTCGCCAGATCTGGACTCCTGAGACATCCAGCCTCGTGGACTGAGCAACTATGGATTCTCAGCCTCTTCAGTGTGGTGCAGCCGTTGTTGGACTACTCGGACTCTATCCTGTGAGCTAAGCTGATCATTCTACTGGTTCTGTTTCTTTGGAGAACCCTGAATAATACAGATTGTGGTACCAGGAGTGGTTCTAGAGAAACAAAATTGAAAGGATGAATTTCTTTACTGGGCTTGTTGGTATTTGGAGCAGGCTCTCCAAGTCAGAGCCTTCAGATAGCATGGAGAACACTGAAAATCCATGGTGTAGACTATTTGAAACAATTATGGAGATAAACGCTTTTGAATCTCCTAACTCACCTCTTATGAAGAGCAAGAAATTTAGTGACTCTGTACATAAAACATTTGACAATTTGTGGAAAATAAGAAAAATAATGATGCTGGCTGGTTACTTCTAACATCTCTGGATAAAGTGATGAAGATAAACAATGAGCTTAATGATAAAATTGACAAGCTCGAGATTCGAATCAACAGTTTGAAAGTTTCTAGCCGGGTGTGGTGGCACACGCCTTTAATCCCAGCACTTGGGAAGCAGAGGCAGGTGGATCTCTGTGAGTTCAAGGCCAGCCTGGTATACTTAGTGAGTTCCAGGACAGCTGGGGCTACAGGGAGACCCTGTCTCAAAAAGACCAAAAAAAAAAAAAAAAAAAAAAATTTCCAAGTGTGCCCTGGAAGAGAATCTTCTCTCCAGCAGCCAGAGAGCTAAAGCTGCAAAAAATCAAGCTGGAGCCCTTATTATACATTTGGCTGACCTACAATGCAAATTTAATTCCCAGCCTCGAAGGGTGGCAGCAGTAAAGGTGAGGGCATTGGTAGGGAAAGATTGGAATCCTGACACTTGGGGTGGCGATGTGTGGATGTGTGGGAGAACCCTGAGGAGGCTGAGGATTTAGAATCCTCAGATGCTGAGGAATCTGATTCACCTGTTGAACTAATCTCCCCACCCTCTGCAGACCCACCCTCCCCACCCTTGCCTGGGGAAACAAATCCCATTGAGGAAACTAATCCCATTCAACAAGTGGAAGCTGATATCCATCAGGGCCCAGTTGTTGTTGCCTTTAGACCTATAACCAGACTCCAAGCTCAGCAGACCCCTAGAGGTGAAAGTGTGGTCCATGAGGAGATGCGCTACACCACTAAAGAACTTAGTGAATTTGCTAATTCATTGAAGCAGAAGTCTAATGAATATGTCTGGGAATGGGTGTTAAGGGTGTAGGATAATGGTGGAAGGAACATAAAATTGGATCAGGCTGAGTTTATTGACATGGGCCCCCTGACTGGGGATTCTAGGTTTAATATGGAAGCTCGTGCAGTTAAAAAAGGTATTAAAAGTTTATTTGATTGCTTGGCTGAGGTATTTATCAAAAGACAGCCTACTGACAGAGAGCTGGAGATACCCGATATCCCTTGACTTAGTGTTGATGAAGAGATTGTAAGGCTCAGGCAAACTGGCATGCTCAACTGGATTCAGAGTGCAACACAAAATCCTCCACAATGGGAGGGTCCAGAA
>NW_008345053.1:206402-207684 GCF_000622305.1 Nannospalax galili
GCCTTTTACTGATTTTATAAGATGGAAAGTACTGAGAGAGTCCCAGAACGTTTGAAGAGCTTTGTTTTTGCTGTTTTCCTTATGACGAATCTTACAGTTGGAGATGCTGCTGCTCAACTGCATAAATTAAATGTAAGTATAATAGGTGTATCAGGACCTCAGAGTAGGGGTCAGGTGGCAGTACTGAATTAGCAAAGATAAGCTAAGCGTACAATGCAAAACAATACCTACAATGGCATGACTCGAATGGACCTGTGGTACTGGCTAATCAATCATGGTGTTTCCAGGGACCACATACATAAGAAGCCTACTAAGTTTTTATTTGATCTGTATAAGCAGAAAAGCTCTAGGATGAATGACAGGAAGTCAGTATTGGATTGTAGCAACAGAGAATCTTGCTCAGTCAACCAATTTCCAGACTTGAGACAGTTTACAGACCCAGAACCCCTTGAATGAAGGGAAGGCTGGGTGCCCTTGAGGAAGGACTTTGTCACAGTGCCAAACTGTCACAGTTCACCTCTCACCCATCCTTCCCCAGAGGGACCTGCGGCCTTTTACTAGAGTAACTGTACATTGGGGGAAAGGAAATAATCAGACTTTCTGTGGCCTATTGGATACTGGATCTGAGTTGACACTGATTCCAGGAGACCCTAAAGAGCATCATGGTCCTCCAGTTAAAGTAGGGGCTTATGGAGGTCAGGTGATAAATGGAGTTTTGGCTGAAGTCTGACTGGCAGTGGGTCTATTGGATCCCCAAACTCATCCTGTGGTTATTTCCCCAGTACCAGAATGTATAATTCTGTATAATGTATACTTAGGAATTGGCAGAATCCACACATTGGTTCCCTGACCTGTAGAGTGAGGGCTATTATGGTTGGAAAGGCCAAATGGAAACCACTGGAATTGCCTCTGCCAGGAAAAATAGTGAACCAGAAACAGTATCACATCCCTGGAGGGATTGCAGAAATTAGTGCTACCATGAAGGATTTGAAAGATGCAGGGGTGGTGATTCCCACTATATCTCCCTTAACTCTCCTATTTGGCCTGTGCAGAAGACAGATGGGTCATGGAGAATGACAGTTGACTATCAAAAACCCCAATTGCAGCTGCTGTACCAGATGTGGTTTCCTTACTTGAGCAGATTAATATGTCTCCTGGTACCTGGTATGCAGCTATTGATTTGGCAAATGCTTTTTTCTTGATACCAGTTCATAAGGACCACCAGAAGCAATTTGCTTTCAGCTGGCAAGGCCAACAGTATACCTTTACTGTCCTGCCTCAA
>NW_008345053.1:208035-245708 GCF_000622305.1 Nannospalax galili
GCAGCACATTCCTCATCTGGGTGTGTTACTATGACCCATATATCAAGTGACTCAGAAGGCAGCTACCTTTGAGTGGGGCCTGGAACAGGAAAAGGCCCTTCAACAGGTCCTGGCTGCTGTACAAGCTGCCTGCCCATTGGGCCATATGATCCAGCAGACCCTATGGTGCTTGAGGTACCAGTGGCAGATAAAATGCTGTTTGGAGTCTCTGGAAGGCCCCCATATGGGAAATCACAGTGGAGGCCATTGGGATTTTGGAATAAGGCTTTGCCTTCATCTGCAGAAAACTATTCTCCCTTTGAGAGACAGCTCTTAGCCTGCTATTGGGCCTTAGTGGAAACTGAACATTTGACCAGGGGCCACCAAATCACTATGTGACTGGAGCTGCCCATCATAAGCTGGGTGCTATCTGACCCCCCAAGCCATAAAGTAGGCCATGCACAGCAACAATCCATTATCAAATGGAAGTGGTATATACGTGATCGGGCTCGAGCAGGCCCGGAGGGCACAAGCAAGTTACATGAAGAAGTCACCCAAATGCCTATGGCTCCTACTCCTGTTATGATGACTCCTGTTCTCAAGCATGCACCTATGGCTGGGTTCCATGGGGTGTGCCCTATGATTGGTTGACTGAGGAAGAGGAGACTAGGGCTTGGTTTACAGATGGTTCTGCATGCTATGCAGGCACCACTCAGAAGTGGACAACTGTGGCATTACAGCCAATTTCTGGAACAACCATGGAGGACACTGGGGAAGGAAAGTCTTCAGAGTGGGCAGAATTTCTGTGGGGTCTCTCCCTCCCCTAGTGGGTCATTGGCTACCAGTCCATGAGGAAAAAGGGAGCAGAAGCGACAAACGGGGTCAGAACGGCCAGTGAGCCCTGACGGAAGAAAGCCCTTCTGGGGAGGCAGGTTCAGTGATACAAACAGCTCCAGACTCAGTGAAACAGCTCTGTTTATTCAGTGGGAGTCAGGGTAAATATAGTGTGGAGGCAGCAGCCAATGCTTCAGATGATAGGTGCTCAGAGTATGCTTTATTTACATGTGTCAGGGGATCCTGTCATCCGACTATGGGGAAATGCCCAATTATATAGAAAAAACCTGGGGGTAGTTTTATTGCAGGTAACTATGCCAAAGGTCATGTTTCAAATGAGGCCAAGCATCATTGCTTGGCAGCACTTTCCAGGTAAGTCAGGCAGGAAGCCCCTGCTGAGAAAGGAGCTGTCCTTAACAGCAGGGTTCTCCAACATCTCCCCCTGTTTGTTTTATAAATGGAGAAGTGTCATCACAAGCTTTAAGAGCCAACTCATCTATCTTTCTGCCAAAACTACTATCCAGGGACTTACAGAATGCCTTATCCACCATCATGGTATTCCACACAGCATCGCTTCTGAGCAGGGAACTCACTTCACAGCCAAAGAAGTGTGACAGTGGGCCCATGGTCATGGAATCCATTGGTCTTACCATTTTCCCCACCATCCTGAAGCAGCTGGCTTGATAGAACGATGGAATGGTCTCTTAAAAACACAGTTACAGTGCCAATTAGGTGGCAATAGCCTGGAGGGGTCCTGCAGAAGGCAGTGTATGCTTTGAATCAGCATCCAATATGTGGTACAGTTTCTCCTATAGCCAGGATTCACGTGGTCCAGGAATCAAGGGATGGAAGTGGGAATGATTGCACTCACTATCACTCCTCATGACCCACTAGGAAAATATTTGCTTCCTGTACCCTCGACTTTGCTCTCTACTGGCTTGGATGTTTTTGTTCTAGAGGAGGGAGTGCTTCTGCCAGGAGAGACAACAAACATTCCATCGAACTGGAAGCTAAGACATCCCCTGTCCACTTTGGTTCTGATGCCCTCAAGTCAGCAGGCTAAGAAAGGAATAACAGTATTAGGAGGGGTGACTGACCCAGACTACCAGGGGGAAATTGGACTGGTTTTCCACAATGGAGGTAATGAAGATTATATCTGGAAGGCAGAAGATTCCTTAGGGCAACTTTTGGTGTTACCATGTCCTGTGATTAAGGTGAATGGGAAACTGCAACAACCCAATCCAGACAGGACAACAAATGGCCCAGACCTTTCAGGGATGAAAGCATGGGTCACTCCTTCATGGAAAGAGCCAAGACCTACAGAGGTGCTTGCTGATGGTGGAGGAAATACAGAATGGGTCGTAGAGGAAGGTAGCTATAAATACCAACTTAGGTCACGTGACCAGTTGAAGAAATGTAGATTGTAATTGACATGAGTATTTTTGTCCTATTTGGTTAAGAATAGGCTTGTGCATGTATACACATATGTTAAGCAGATACTTGTGTTATTCTTTTTTTTTGAATGTGTAATTAAGTGTTAAGTGGTTAAGTGTTGTGAACCTATATGATTATATTGGGTTATGAGACACTAAAGGACTAAGCATTCCTCGAAGACCTTATCACCTACTCTAAGATGTATAATGCATTGGTCATTGTGTGATGGGATAGTTGTATTATGTTTGGTGAAATTATGACCTCAACATTGTTTTCAATTGAAAATTAAGCATGACATAAAGAGATGCTATTGTGTGTCAAGTTGACAAGGGGTGGACTTGTGATGGCTAATCCTAGGTGTCAACTTGATTGGATCTGGGATTAACTGAAATGAGAGATCTTCTTGATTAGATCATCTGAAGCTGGAAGATATGCCCTAAATGTGGGTGTTACCTTCTGATGGCAGCCCCTATAAAAGGCCAAGGCTGAGGAGAACGCCAGGCTTCTTGCTGCTTGCCTTCTCTCTCGCTGGTAAGTTCATCTTGCTGCTGTAGATTGAACACTAAGTGATCTTTTGAAATTCGTCAGACCTTCAGCACCAGATTGGGACTCCTGAGACATCCAGCCTCATGGACTGAGTGACCAGTCTCGTGGACTGAGTGACTTAGGATTCTCAGCCTCTCCAGTGCGGTGCAGCTGTTGTTGGACTACTTGGACTCTATCCTGTGAGCTAAGCTGATAAATTTCTATACGTATATATTCATTATACCGGTTCTGTTTCTTTGGAGAACACTGACTAATACATAAATCAAAATGAATGACCTAATTAGTATCTTGTGAATAATTATACAAGAGTAATTTCTCTCTCCTTTTATTTATTATTATTCTTCCAGACAATACTGAATTTCTGCTTTGGTTTTTGCTAGTAGCAATATATGTAGGTTGTGAAATATATTGGTTTATCAGACAGGATAATTTTGGCTGGAAAAATACAGAAGACCACAGTTTGGCCACTTACTCAATATGAAAGATGTGATTTCTGACAGATAGAGAATCTACAGGTAGGAGCGACCTCAGTACTTATTTAGCAGCTCAGTGATACAACCAAGAGCTCAAGTTCTTTCCTCCTTTCTAATCTTCCCTCATGCCAGGCTTATACCCTGCTAGCTCAGTAGAGCTTGAAGCATCTTTTTGAGGGTTCCCAACTCCCTCTAGTCTTGGGTTAGAGATGACCTCAACATAAATTTGCATGGGATTTGAGGTGAGGGGTGAACATCAGCTGCTGTGTCTGGAAGACACAGCTGCTGTTTTCTCATGTTGTGTCTGGTCTGTTGGCTCATGTCCTAGGCATGAGGATGCACACAGCTCTGCCAAGATACCAGCACCAGTGACATCTCCTGCTTTGACTTTGCCAAGTCCTGAGGCAGCTGTGTGTGCATCTCCTTGTATATCATATATATTATATATGATAGCACATATGTATAATGTTGGTGTTGAGTGTGTTGAGGGTCAGGTAGATATTTCAGGCTGTCTTCTTAGGTTCCAGCTTTGTCTTTACTTTCCATCCCTTCATACCAGATTCTCTTCTCATCTCCCCTGACATCCATGGAGACTTCACACTCACATCAGATGCAGCTGCTTTAGCCTCCCACAGTGGTGGTGCTGTGAGAATCCCTCCCTGCCTCATAAGGCCACGATAACAAACCAAAGTACAATTCCACCAGAGTTCACTCTGGGAAGCTAAAGAGTTTATTGGGCTTATCTCCGAGCATGGGCTGCTGGCTCCTATGCTGGTGACCCCAAAGCTGCCATATTGGAAAGTCTTCACTGAGTGTATATAATGACTTTCCATAGCTGAGTAGATGGAGCCTCTCTTTAATCAACCTGTATAAGCTAGTACCTCCAAGACCCCGAGGCCACAGGCTGTTAAAGCAGAAATGCATACCAATCAGCAGAAAGAATGGCAGTAATCTCAGGTGAGGATCCGATAACACCCTACTCCCTTCTTCTATGATGGGATGTCAATGGCCCCAATCGCGATGGACTCTTGTAAGCAGGCACGACTGATCTGATAAAGGTGGTGGCCATTTTGCTTGGAGGACTGAATTCTACAGCAAGCACATGGGCCTCTTGAACAGTTCTTCTCATGGTTTCTGGTACATCACTCTCTGGGATCATCCCAACCATTACCCTCTGGATGCTTATTTTCATGCTTTCTAGAATTGGGGGAGATCTGAGCCACATGGGATTTATCCTATTCTATATTGTGCATGGAACTTTTGCTTCTCTGAACCAACCATCATCATTGTGAGGCTTAGGCCCCTGGAGACCTGAGCTGATGTAACATGGGATTTATCCTATTCTATATTGTGCATGGAACTTTTGCTTCTCTGAACCAACCATCATCATTGTGAAGCTTAGGCCCCTGGAGACCTGAGCTGATGTAACCATCCTAGCCTCCCTTATGCTCTCACAATATTGAGATAACAGAGTCAAAGCATTTGAAATGTTTCCAGGAGTATCATGCTAAGAGAAGAAAAAGTTGGGGACACTGGTGTCAGTCAATGGAGCATGTTTCAAGGAAACAGAATTCATACAGTTCTAACAACTTGTCAGATCATCTTGCAGTAGAGACTGAGGTGGAGACAATGATGGTTCAGTAATGAACAGGACCAGAATTTGACCAGGACTGCTTAGTGATGCATGCCTTGTGCCCTCTGTTCAAAGCTAAGCCACTCATCAGGACTCTAAGGATGGTCTTGGGGGAGTCACCGGACTTCTCTGTTCCTCTCCTCTATGTGGCCACATTGTATAAATTCCTTCCTTTACTTTTCACGATTGCCCATCTGTTTAATTGTCCTATTAAGGATGGGAGGCCAAGCCTAGCTTGTAAGGACTGCCAAGACCCAGACTCTGATCTTAACCTTTCCTGTAACAAGGTGTGATCCAGTGATATTGGGGATTTGCTCCCATGAAGGTCTTCGTTTCAGGGAAAGGTTGGCCACGGGACAATCAGAAGCCATCTTTGTTAGTCAGTTTTCCAGGGCTGAGCCAAAATGTCTGAGATGATTAACTCTTGTTTCAGAGGTGTCAGTCCCTGGTGCTCTCACTGCGAGCCTCTGGCAGCATGGTCTGCCAAGATGCTCATCTTGTGCTGGTGGGAAACAGGGGAAAAGGGAGTCCAAAGCCACAAGCCTGATTATCCAACTTCCTTTACCTGGGCTCCAATACTTAAATGTCCCATTTCCCATTCCCCCTGTGTCCTGAAGGATATGTGTTCCTCCGAGGGGTGGGGCCTGCTGTGGAGAATTGGCTGGGAAAGTTAGCCACAGAGGGATGAGAATGGGCACCATCTTAGCAGCAACAGCGTGGAAAAAAATGGCCCTGGTGTCTCGTCCAAGTGGACATGAGAGGGAGCATTTACTGATCAGGGGTGAGAGCACGGGCCCAGGAGGCATGGGCAAAAGCTAACAGAGACTGTGGGCAGGGTGCAGAAGTGATCTGGAATGGCAGGCCACTGAGCCACACAGCAGAATGGGGCACCCGGTGTTCACCTTTTGTGGGGTGCTGGGTGTTCGCCTTTGTAAGTTACTCTATTTCCCCTACCCAGGACATAAACTATGAAAAATTCAGATAAAGATGTGTTATATGGTTTGTCTAATAGCACCAGGACCAAGGGACCCTAAGAGAACTTGGGCAGCACCCCCTAATAGTGCCACAGGCTGCTGATCAAGTCTTTAACACATGGGTCTTTGGGGTCACTTCTAAACCAGAGAAGGAAAGAGTTAATGGTTCTGAGGAGGCTACCAATGGAAATGTTGGGAGTTCACAAGGACATGGGCAAAGAACTTGCACTCAGTAGCTCTATATGTCTGCTTGGTTCTGAAAATTGAGAGCACAGGACATGTGAGAGGTTTGGAATTGGGTTCTCAGAGAGCTGCCTCACTTCCTGAAAAGATGGCACGGGCTGATGAAGGCCTGGAGGAGTGCATGGCCCCAGGCATGTGACAAAAGATGACACGTAAGGGTCAGACAGACTTTTAGAACTTCACCTTTTTTGAGAATTTAATGTACTTACTGCACGAGATACTTTACTTCAGCATTGCAATGATTTGAATTTCCTCCACAGGCCTATGTGGAGGAAATCCATGCTTGGTCTGCAGGTGGAAGCAGTATTTTGGGAGCTTCTGGAAACTTTAAGAGGTGAGGTCTTGCTAGAGGAAACAGATTACTGGAGGTGGTGAGGGCAGGTTCTTAGGGGTACATTGTCCTTGGCTCCCTCCTGTCTCACTTTCTCTTCTCCTTTCTGTCATGACATGAATTCTTCCTCAGTGTCTTCCCTGCCATGACAGCCTAAGCCCTCTGAAACCATGAGCCCAGATACATCTTTCTTAATTCAAACTGGCTCTGTATTTTGTCACACTATGGGAAAGTAACAATGACAGGGCTTACTTTGATAAAATAATAACCTGAGGCTTCCATTTTGGAAGTTTTTTATTTTATGTGCAGAAAGTTTTTATCAGGAGTTAGTATTTTCTAATTACTTAGTCTTCTGTATATAGTCATGCAATATAGTCAACAATCTGGGATTCTATGGTGGAAATAGGCTATGGACTGTTTCTGTCTACACAGTGTGGCCTCCAAATGAACATATTGTCTCCTAATCTATGTGATACATTTGTTGAACAGTACTGAGCTATGTCACTGCCTCAGGAGAGGCACATAAGGAACTTCATGGAGAGGCAACTCCTGAAGATGGGGCAGGACCCTGAAGTTCCTTCCTTGAGGGCAGCCAGTCTCCAGTGGGCAGCAGGCTTGGCTCTTGTGTGCGCTAGTGTCCACATGGCCCTGATGTTAAGAGCTCATGTTTCTGTACCTGTACTGTTGTTCGTCTCTTTCTTCCTGAGAGAGGTAAATTTGCTATCACCATTGGTCAGATGCTCAGAGTTGTAGAGGATGGATTCACACCAGCACAGCTCACATGTTAGGTCAGAAATTCCTTGTTGTGACAGCTGTCCTCTTATTTTTCGTGTCAGCACACACACCCCAGTCAGGATGACCAAGTAGATCTAGGACATCTCCACATATCCTTAGGGACAAACTCACCGCTGGTCAAGAACCACTGAGTGAAGACGATTCCTATGTCTGCCCTTTGCTACATGTGTTAAGATAGCAGAGCTGAGCTCTTCAAAGAACTTTTGTCTCTTGAGGTACTGTGATGACTAATCTTGCTTTCAACTAAATCATCACAGAAACAAGTCTCTGGGATAATCTGAGGGATTATTTAGACTAGGTTAATGGGGTTGGAAGACTCACCATGTGTGGGTGGTACCAATCCGTGGACTGGGGTCCCTGACTGAATAGAAAGGAGAAACTGAGTAGAGCACCAGCGTTCATGACTCTGTGTCCTGAGTGTGGTTGCAACGTGGCCAGCGGACTCACACTCCTCCCGCCATGCCTTCCTCATTGTTACCAGAATTTTGAGGTCCTTCCAGACGATACTGGGAAAAATGCTCCTGTCCCCTGGAGTTCTTAGTCTCTTTAATAAAATAATTTGAGAATGGACTCAGATGGAAGCTAAAGGACAATTTTATTAGAGTTCAAAAGAGAAATCTCTGGGGCAGGCAAGCTGTAAATCCCAGTAATGCCTGGAGAAGGAAAGAAGGGAAAAAGTGGCCGTGTCATTTTAAGTCAGTCAACATCTCATGATATAATTTAGTGACCATTGAATGCTAATCTGTATTATTAGAAGGAGTTATTCACTAATTTGTCTTTCCTAGGAAATTCTTTTCAACGGTCTGGCCTTTCTGAAACTGATAACCAGTATCGAAAGGACACTCTCATCTTGTAACTCAGTGGCAAGAGGCCTTTCTAGACTCCCTTGCAGACATGGTGGACAAGGACATGTACATGGGAATCATTTGTCTGGGAGTCCAGGACTGCTCTTTAAAGGAAGCAGCTATAGATGGTTTTGTCCTTTGCTCTATCCTCTTCCTTCCTGTGTGGGGCGTGGACATGATGGCTGGAGTTGCAGAACACATCTTATTACCATGAGGTGTTCTGGAAGATAGAAGTTACATGCTAATAGTAACAAAACAGAAGGCTACAATAGCCCTGTATTGACAACCACTGGCATTAGTTATAACAGAAGAAAATGAAATCTATATACATGTGGACACAGACGATGAAGAAAAGAAAGAGCTTGGAAGAGTGTGCATGGCCAGAGGGGACATGATCTCTGTCCCCACTGCAGTGGCCAGCACGATTTCTGTGATTGTCCCTATCTGCGAAGTTAACTGGAAATCTAGAATGTAATAGCTGCATGAAGAGGAGGAAATGAGTTTTATTAATGTTATGGGCTGAATTGTATCTCCAGAATATATGTATAGATTCTAATGCCAGAGTCTCACAATGTGATCATATTTGAATGTCATTCATGACAGATGCAATTAGTTTTGAGACCACATTAGAGTAGGGCTGAACATCTATCAAATATAGCTTAAGAGGAGGCACTTAGGGTGAGGGTGGCCCCTCAGTGACAGAGATTGGAGGATGCGTCCACAAGCATCTGTCAAAGACTGAAACATCAGAAGCTGGAAAGGACAAGTACTGGCTGCCCCCTACAGGTCACAGAGGAAACACAGGCCACAGCCATCTTGGTTTTGTGACCTCCAGAGCAGGAAGACAGTACATTTCTGATATTAGTTGCTTAGCTTGGTGGTTATTTGTGATGGCAACCATAGAGATATGATGCAAAGAGCACTTGAAGATCTTGGTGATGATGCATTTTCCTTTTCTTTGTCAATACTCAAGAACTCCTGAACACAGATGACAGCAGAGGCATGCCAGTGAGATCAGTGGGATGGAGTTCCCAGACCACGGTTGCAGAAGAGCCTCTTAATTCTACCTCTGGGCAGTTGTAGATCCCCACTCAGCTTGTTACTGGACTTGGGGGTCAGAGAACGTGCCCCATCCATCCAGGTTCAGCCACCCTTCCTCCATCAGCCAATTAAAATAGCCAAATTAATAATGAAAACCAGAAAAAGGAGAAATAGTCAAGGGGGAAGGAAGAGCAACAGAGAGAGCCAGTGACCCCACCCAAGTCCATCTTTGGGGAGGTCCTGAAGTGAGGCTAAAGGTTACATAGAGGGTCAGACTGATGCATAACAAGTAGGCCTCAGTCAAGGTGTGGTTCTGCCCACCATTGACCCATCACTGTTGCTCCTTGGAAGTCATGTGACAAGTTGTAAATCTCTCTCCTGGAAGAAACCTTCCCTCCTGGTTGGCCCAGGCTTCAGGCTTTCTCTTTTTCCCAGGGGATTCTCTGGGGATTTCTTAGGTCCATTTTTCCAAGAGACTGAGAGCCAAGGTGAGACACAGGTGGCTGCAGGATATACTCATGATTGCCAGGCTGGTCAGTTAGCATGCTGCTAGTTTAAGGGCACCTCAGACTTGAGCACATATTCCTGTGAGTTGTAGCTACTTGCCAAGTTCATGGACATAAAGAGTTGTACAGTATTTTAAAACCAAAAGTTGTAATCTCTGCACAGACTAGCAATACTCTTAATAATGAAAACAAAGAGAAAACAAAACCTCCACAAAACCTTGCAGTGTCCTCATGAGAGCCATTGTGCATAAGTTTCTCAATAGTGAGCAAGTCATACATATACCCTTCGCTTTGGAAGTGTGCTGTGAAAACAATTTGAAAGATAAATTCTTGTTCAAGTGGGAATGAAAATAACCAGAAATCATAAAGCAAGCACCAATAGGTTTTCTGAAAAACTGCTTGTATTATTGTCTTTATGACAAAAGATAACAGTGGGTTGCTGTAAACATTGAGAAATGTATATTATCCCCTTATCATGCTCCTGATTTAATGCATCCTTGCAAAATGGAGAACCCTCACATCATTTAGTGACTACCAAATATCAAATATCTAACTTGGTATTTCCTGTGGAATTGCTTTTAATAATCTGACATTTCTGATGAAGATATTATTTGGAGGAGGAACAAACTCAATGGCTCTGCCATTGAGAAATATTAGAACACTGTGGGGTGCTTCACCAGAGTAGACCACGCAAAGTTTTGCTTTGCTGTCCAGCAGCTGCATAAGGGTGTCAGAACCCAAGTGTGTATCCCTGAGCCATCTGTAAGGTAAGCTTTTATACAGAGAGACAATAACTAGAGGTCAAAAGTTTAAGTTCCCAAGCTTATAGGCGGAGAGCCCCCTTAACAATTTCTATTCTGTTACATAACAATCACTATTTTGCAAAAGCAAGCCAAGTAACCTACAGAAGCCATAAATCTGCAGTTAGCAGGTGCTTTCTGGAACATACTGACCTGTTCCCAAGACAACTGGGGTCCTGCTGATGTGCTCACAGGTACAGACACAGGTGTGTCTTTAGGTGATTCCAAATCTGGCAAATTGATGAAGATGAACCATCACGACTAACCCTAGTTGAAATCTTTGTTAATATGGTACATACCATTTTTGTCCTAAAATTATTGGAATTATTGTAGTGGTTTCTAAATGAAGAATTAGGGATTCAAACTCACATGTAAGCATGTTTTCAGGGAGGTTTAACTAAGAAGGGAAGACATACCCTGAATGTGAGCAGTACCATCCCATGGGCTGGGTCCTGGGGTGAATTAAAAACCAGGAGCTAGCCGGGAGTGGTGGTGCACGCCTTTAATCCCAGCACTAGGGAGGCAGAGGCAGGCAAATCTCTGTGAGTCAGCCTGGTCTACATAGTGAGTTCCAGGACAGCCAGGACTACAGGGAGACCCTGTCTCAAAAAAGAAAAACAAACAACAACAAAAACAACCCAGGGGCTAGAGAAATTGCTCAGCATTTAAGAACACTGGCTGTTCTTGCAGAGGACCTGGGTTTAGTTCCCAGCACCCACATGGTAGTAAACAACCATCTGTATCTCCAGTTCCAGAGACTCTGACACCCTCTTCTGACTTCTGTGGGCATTGCATAACATGGATGCACTTACATACATGCAGGCAAAACACTCATACACACAAAATAAAAATAACAAATGAAATATTCCTTTAAAGTGACTTGTTATAATCTGTATCTAGCTTGGCTCAGGCATTTTTTTCTTATCATTTTCATTTTGCCACCAAATTCATGCCCATTTCCTTTTCTGAAATAATTGAAAATATTCTTCAGAAACAGAAGTACCTGAGACTGAGAACTTCAAAAAGAAAAAAAGGTTTGTTTAGCTGCAGTTCTTGGGGTTTGTGCACCTGACAGTGACCTCTGGTGAGGGCCTCATGAAGAAGACATTCATGATGGTTGGAGTATAGATATCACATGGTCAGACTGGAAGCCAGAGAGACTTGGGGGCCTGACTCCATCCTCTTCTAACAACCCAGTCTAGCGGAAGCTCACTGGGGTCCTATGAACATTACCATAATCTCAGAGCAAAGTTCCCTGAATAACCTAATTAATTCTCACTGTACCCTGTCTCTTAAAGAGTTCACCAGCTCTCAACACTGGACTCGAAGCCTCCAGCTCAGGAGATTCATAAGCCATGCCCAAGCCATAGCACACTGCAGTGAGTGCTTGGTGATTTCAAAGTTGTCTTCTGATGGGTTGCGGGAAGTTGTTTAACATGTCCTCAGTCTTAATGCTGGGCTCCAGGGTAGCAGTGTACACTGAGGATTCCATGGTGATCGTATGTAAGATGACGCTCATACAGAGCCTGGGGAGAGAGTTCAGTCAGTAAAGTTTTTCCCACAAGCATGAGGAACTGAGTTGGATCCCCAACCAGTGTGATAGTATGCATTTAGAATCCCAGCACTGGGGAGCCAGCCAGCGTATTCTACTTAATAAGCTCCAGGTCCCAGAGAGAGATCTCGTCTCAAAAATAGCTTCTGAGAAATGATATAGGAAGTTGACCTCTAGTTAGCAATGCATGAACGAGGTACAGGGCATCCACGTGGCACGCGCGCGCACACACACACACACACACACACACACACACGCTGATACGCATGCACGCATGCACGCACACGAGAAGTGAAGCTCACACAACACATTCGAGTTCCATCTGATGCTTGCTGTGTACGCGCGCACACACACATACACACGCACGCACGCATGCACTCATGCACGCACACAAGAGAAGTGAAGCTCACACAACACATTCGAGTTCCATCTGATGCTTGCTGTGTGTGATCTGGTCCTGGTCCTCTCACTGCTTCTGAGTCTCACTTTCCTCCTCAGTGAATGAGGATGCTTTCTCATGCCATCCTAAAACTAAGTCTTTGTAGCAACAAAGAGGAGACGCCCAAGTTTTAAACAGAAATGTGTTTTTGGAATGCTCTCTGCAGGGTGCTGTGTTCCTGGGGTACTTGTACACAACTGTGTAAATTATTTACTCTGATTTCCATAAGTTTACCTGGCTGAAATCTGAGGCAGACATGGCTTCAGATGCCTGTTTGTGAAAAATCACGAAAATGATTGTGAAAGTGTGAGGATTTTAGCCTATGATGATAATCAGTATTTGGGTAAACACTACCTTTAGTCAGAAAACCATGTTTTGTCTTAAGAAAAATCACTTAAACCTCCAGCAAGTAAACAAAAATCATAGAGGAAAAAACGCTTTCCAATCTCTTCTTAACCAGGTATTTAATCCATCATCATTTTTGTGATTCAGAATATTATTCTGCTTTATCAGAACAGTACAGTATTTTCATCAAGGTTATTGTAGCGTTTTTCTCAGTAAACTCTAGAGAAATCAGAAATGAGTTTACACAATATAGCTTTGAGTATCTTGGCAAATAATTATAATACATTCTCTCCAGCAAGTACTGGAAGTCAACTGTGACCCTCACCCCAGCAGGGTGAATCCATGGGTTCCTGAGTGTAAAACGCATTATACTAAAAGCTCCACGGAATGCTAATTTCTTCAGTTTAATTCTAAAAGAAAGTTCAGACATTTACTTGACAGGAAAGATTGCTAAATTCAGTCAAGCGAGAAACAGTTATGTGTGTTTTAAGGCGCAGAGGAGAGATGGGTCGGTTACCCTTCTGATATCCTCCCATTTTGCTCTGAGTGTTGCCAAACAATGAAATTACAGCAAACCTAGTTGGAAGATCTCAATTACCTTTTATCTGCAATTCTGGCATTAGGCAGCAGTTCACTCTGTAAAGTCAGATGAGCACGGTGGCCAGTGGAGCCTTTGGTTTTATAGGCAGAAAGGAGCCACGGAAAACAAAAACAGGAAGCGAAAAGCAGATGGTCCTTCTGTTACTTTCTTCGTGAAGAATGAAGCAAATGGAACTCCAAATCGTGCTCCGTAGAGCTGGTCTGTTTGGGATTTGGCTGTTCATTTGCTACAATCGTCTTCCATGAGTTTTATTTAGCAGGGCTATCCACGATATTGTAAGAAACATTAAATATTAGTCTTTTCTTTCAAACAATATAAAATTTTTGGTTTCATGACAAGGAGACAAGGAATGCTAATCATTTAATCCCCCCTCCATCCTCACCCTGTAAGACTTGGGTTTTAGAAAAGCCCTGATGCATTTCCTGAACCTGATTGCCTGGGGCTGCTGAGCCATCTTCAGCCAACCTTCCTCTCCCTTGCTTTGTGTGATTCTTTTAAACTATACAGTTGGGAAGGACTGTGAAGTCAAACCCCAGCCAATGAGAAAAAGACACAGTACTCTTGTGTTAGGGATAAAAACCTATCAAACTTCCTGGGGAGGGGGGTGAACTTGTTCAATCTGAATGACAATGTAACACACCCTTTTGCAAAAGTAAAGGCTACCTTACCCAGCAAGCTGGTGTTGCCTGGGTATCTTTGTGTGGGGTCCTCAGACCTGAGATTTTATTCCTAACAACATGGTTGATGATTCTTCATGAAGACACTGCAGTCTGCCCATCAGTGATGCCTTTGCCTCGTGTCTTTCTCCACTGAGATTTGGTGTCAAACCTCACAGTCTTACAGGCTGTTAGAGCCAATGTAGAATTGAAACTGTCATTCAGTAGTAAAAACCTTCAGGAAGACAATGTCTGTTTCCCTTAAAATAGCAGTAGCTTTCCAAAGAAAGGAAGTGTGACTTCCGTTGAGGAGATGGGTCAGGTGATGGTCAGAACAAATCATTTTTCTTAAAAAATAATTCTGGCTTTTTAAAATTTACAAAAGACTTCATGTGTGTACATATTATAGGTTGATGAGTGTCTTCCCTCCCGTAAACGATACCCTCTCTCTTCTCTTCCCTCCCCTTCCACTAGCTCCTTTTGTCTCCTATGCAATTCACTTTGACTTTCTTATCATATAAATACACACATGATTTTATTTTTTCACTTTGATTTTACATGGTATGAATATTCTGCACATATGGCATGTCATACAATGTCTGTGGAGGCTGGAAGAAGATGTCTTAGCTTCCACGTGGGTGCTGGGAACTGAACCCGGGTCCTCTGCAAGAGCGGCCAGTGGTCTTAACTGCTGAGCCATCACTCCAGTCACACACACACATTTTTAAATAACTGTATAAAATGTGAAAGCCACAAATGAAAGAAAATACATTATTTTTGCCTTTCTCAGCCTGGCTTAATTTTCTTAATATGATTGTCTCCAGTTCCATCTACTTCCCTGCTGATGCCATAACTTTGTTCATTATGGATAAAGGAAATTCCATTTTGTATAGGCACCACATTTTGACCAGAATGGTATTTGGCATGTGGCACCAAGTGGCACTATAGAGAAGGGAAGGAACACGGGGGCAGGGGTGGGCACTCTCTTGGGAATGGCCTGAGACTGTTGGGGCAGAGGCTACTATTTCAGCTCAGTACAATATCTGAAAGAGGGATTTGGGTCATGGTAGGACTTTGCTGAATGTGGGACTCATTCTTTCTGAGATGCATGGTAGGGGTCACTGTAGAACAGTGTGAGGGTTCCGATATCAGTGGACAGCATGCTTAAAAAGAGCTAAGGAGGCAAATTCCTTTTTAGGCACATTTTAGCACAGTAGGAAAAGATTCCTCTTCCCTTTATGTTATTAAACCTCTCAAACAAAATGATACAACTGAAAAGTGATAACCAAGATAGCACAAACCTAAGCAAAAAGCAGGAGAGACATTTTACATAATAAGCTCACAAACTACTGGACCTTATGGAAAGTGTGAATTGTAGGCAACTCATCCTCCTGAAAGATTTATTTTATTTTTAATGTGCTTGTGTGTGCCTGTGTGTGTTCTGCTCTTGCAGAGGACCCAAGTTTAGTTCCCCAAACCCATGTCAGTTACCATCTATAGCTACAGATCCAGGGGATCTGACACCTCCGGCCTCTGAGGGCATCTATATTCTGCACACAGCCAAACACAGACACAGACACATACATGTAATTAAACAATAATAAAAATAAATGTTTAAAGAACTCTATTTCCTCGGGCTAGAGAGATGGCTCAGCGGTAACTCTATTTCCTCGGGCTAGAGAGATGGCTCAGCGGTTAAGAGCACTGGCTGCTCTTGCAGAAACCTGGGTTCAATTCCCAGCATGCACATGGCAGCTAACAACCATCCTTAACTCCAGTTCCAGGGGATCTGACGTCCTCTTCTGATCTCTGTGGGCATTGCATGACACAGGTGCACTTACATTCATGCAGTCATACACATAAAAAATTTTCTTTTTTAAATTCTGCTTTCTACATCTGTTTGGTTGGTGGGCCGCCTTTACTTCCTGACAACTAAAGATAGAAATATGTAGGTAGCAGATTGAGGCGTTTATTATTACATCACTGTGCTGGATAGCTTTAGTGTCAATTTGACACACCTGGGTAGAGGGAGCCTCAGCCGGGGAATTGCCTCCATTGGACTGGCCTGTGGTCATGTCTGTGGGGCATCTTTTTGATTGTTGAGTGATGTGGGAGGGCCCAGCCCACTGTGGGTGTTGCCACCCCTGGGCAGGTGGGCCTGAGTTGCATAAGAAAGCAGGCTGAGCAGGAGCCAGGGGAGCAAGCCAGTAAGCAGCTTTCCTCCATGGCCTGTGCTCCAGCTCCTGTCTCCAGGTTCCTGCCCTGAGTTCCTACCTTGGGCTCCCTGATGAACTGTGGCCCGGGAGATGTAAAATAAATAAACCCTTTCCTCCCCAAGTTGGTAGTGGTCAGAATGTTTTGTCACAGCAATGGAGAAAAAACTAGGACAATCAACATCATAGTCACGTGAACAAATAGACTGACTTTCAAATTAAGTTTTTAAATGTGGGCCAAAACTCGGAGGACAGTAGTTCCCCTAGCAACCTATTAGAGCGTCTGTCTCCCAGAATGGTCCCCTGAACTTGTACAGGTAGAGCTGTCTGATACTGAGTCTCCCACTGTGTCCCTTTGTCCCTGGGTCAGGACACATTCACTCATTATCTTTTGGGGGGAGTACCAAACTGAGGTTGACAAGGACGTGCCTTGGTCAACAGACCCAGGAGCATGGTTTTGCTGGGGTTGATTAAATATCATTAGTCCAGAGTGTATTCATTAATAAAGGTCATTCCTACAGATACGGGGGAGAAACAGCATCCCCTAGAGGGTTCTTAGTCTCATTCATAAAATAATTTAATAATGGACTCAAATGGAAACTTAAGGACAATTTTATTAGAATTTAAAGAAAAATATTCATGGCAGGAGAGCTGTGAATCTCAGCAGCTGCCTTGAGAGGAAGAATGGTGTGGAGAAGGAAGAAAAGCCATGAAGCTGTGCAGGGTTAGAGCCCACCTGGAGGTCAGACACGTGGGGGACTGACAGCCACATGGCGGGGAGAAGGAAGCTTTCAAGGAAAATTAAATACAAGGTCCAGGGGCAGCCCAAAGTGGTAGAGAAGGCACGCTTAGAAAAGGGACATAAGGAAGAAAAGGAAAGGTGATGCTTTTCCGAGGACTTCAGAAAAGCAGGCAGATGTTCACAGAGCCCTACATGTCTGTGGCCAGGTTCAGAATCCCTGCACTGGGAGATAGCAGTTCAGGCAGGAAAATTCACTATCACTGGTCGTGGTGCATGCTTTTAGTCCAAGCACTTGAGAGGCAGAGGCAGGTGAATCTCTGTGAGTTCAAGTCCAGCCTGGTCTACATAGCAAGTTCCCTGTCTCAAAAAGACAAAGAGAAAGATAGAGAAAGAAAAGAAAAGAAAAAAAAAAACTTATTAACGTGCCAGGTTATCCATCCCTTTATTTAGCATGACTTAAACTGGACCTGCCTTCCCAGGGGTGGTCCCATGGCCAGATGACTGATCAGTGAGACTGGAAAGGTGGGTCTTCCAGTAGATGGACTGGAGATGTTATTTTTTGACCCCTGAACCTTGAGGGGCTTTTTTACTGTTCTCATACCACAGCAGACATGATCAAGTTGTTGTCATACTAAGTCCATCAAGACTTGTGACCTTTTATTTTTATTGGTTGTGTACATGTGTGTGTATGTGTGCAAGTGTGTGCATGTGTGTCTATCTCTGTGGGCTCATGTGTGCACATGTGTGTGGAGGTCAGATGTCAACACTAGCTGTGGTCTTCAGAAGGAGCCTACTTTTTTTTTTTTGAGACAGTCTCTCCCACTGGCCTAGAGTTCACTGATGAGACTATGCTGGCTGGCCAGCCAGTGAGCCCCAGAGACCTGGCTGTCTCTGCCCACACCAGCACTGGGATTACAAGTCATGCCACCATGCCTTGTATTTTTATGCAGGTGTTGGGGATCCAACTCAGGTCCTCATGTTTTTACAGCAAGCACTTTACTGACCAAGTCATTTTCCCAGCCACATATTTGTTATGATTCGAGGAAAGATCTCTCGTTTATACTCGTGACTGTCTTCTTCTGGGAACTTCTTTTCTATAGGGTTGGACTCTGTGGTGTACTGGGCTTACCATGTGGGGTTCCTAGAAGTGGATGCTGGTTTTCTTAGTCCTCCCTGGTGGGCGCTTGAGCCAGGAACCTTCCTGAGGGGTATAGATAATGGTGGAGACAGAATGGGATGGGATGCATTTGATGCTGTTTTCCTCCTGCGCAGAGGGAGAGAATGCAGCCTCGCATCCAGGGCAGCCAAGAGAGGAAACAACAGCTAAAAGAGGTGGACTGTCAGAGCCTGCCAGCCCCCACCAGCCTCAGGTCTGCCGCTTTCTCATTTAGACGCCAACTAAACAGAGGGAGAGAATGCAGCCTCGCATCCAGGGCAGCCAAGAGAGGAAACACAGCTAAAAGAGGTGGACTGTCAGAGCCTACCAGCCCCCACCAGCCTCAGGTCTGCCGCTTTCTCATTTAGACGCCAACTAGCCCTTTGCTTATATTGTTATGGTGTGGAAACCACTGGAAAGGACCAGCCAGACCCCAGATGTTCTGAGTTAACCAAATTTTATTTAGCTGGCCAAAGACTATACGCTCTGGGTTGGGATTTAGAGCATACAGCACGGACTCAGGGGAGAGCAAGGTTTATAAAGGTAAAACTGACATCCTGATGAAACAGGAAGTTACACAAAAACAGACAGTTACTCAAGAGTGACAGGTGCACAAGCAAGCAGTTACAGAAACCAGATAATCCTTAACTGGAACCTTCTGGGGTTTTTAATGAGTGTGTTTCTCTGTGGGCAGTGGGCCAGGGCGGGGTCTGGAACAGCTCATCAAGATAGCGGTCTTATATGAAATGGAGGAACTCGGGCTATCACAATGAGATAATCCAACTTCCTTCCTATAAATTTTCTTTTTTCTTAATCTATATTTTGGTTGATGCCTTCCTGCCTGCCTTTCTCCCTCCTTCCTCCCCTCTCTCTTTTGAGATGGGGTTTTATGTATTGCCTGCCCATCTCAAACTCTCTATGTAGCTGAGGATTACACTGAATTTCTGATCCTTTTGCCTATGACTCCCAAGTGCTAGGATTACAGGCACCACTGCACCTAGGCATCTCTTGATCCAATCAAGTTGACAATAAAGGTCAGCCATTACTATTTCTCAAGATGGAAGTCAGATTGAGTTTTATAAAATTTATTTTTAGTGTTGGAGAGATGGCTCAGGAGTTAAAAGCACTTGCTGCTCTTGCAGAGGACCTGGGTTCAGTTCCCATCACTACATGGTGTCTATAACCTCAGTTCCAGGGATCAGGCACCCACTTCTGGCCTCTGCACTGTATGTCCGCAAAAATATTGAAAAAATAATTCTCCAAACAGCCATCAATGTGATTTAATACTTTTATAAAATCATACATGGTTATTAAATATCAGCGACTTTTCCCCTTTGGTTAAGATTTAAACATAAAGTTAAGGACATCATTGATCAGCCCAGAACACTGAAAACGTTCCAACTTTTGAAGAGCTAAAAAAGGAGCTAGTTTCCTCTATTTCACAGCCCATGTTGCTTTCGGGTGAACAGTGAAGATAACATTCTTTTCAGCCTATAAAAAGGACTTCTTTCCTTTTGAAAAAAAACAAAAACATTTTGAGGATACTTTCCAGTCTGTTAAAAAGCCTTTGAAGGAATGACACAGAGCCAGAAAACTTACAGTCCAGGATCCTAAGAAAAGTGAGCTCCAACAGGAGAGGCATCCATGGTCACCTTCCTCCTCAAAAATGACAGCTCAGCCTGCATGCTCCCTTTGTTACAGTGAAACCTTGTCTTAAAACTAGGCAGGTCTTTCTGAACTGCAATTCGAAATTCTTAGAGCGTTTTATACTTTCAGTCAATGTTGTATTTAACTGGAATCAGAAGAAAATGGTTAAAAACCCAGAAGAAGCAAAACCCCAAGTCAGACAATGAAAGAGCGATGCTCAGGACAGCCCAGGGTCTCGGTGTCTGCTCCTGAAAGTCAGCTCAGGACTGCCCCACCAGTCTTTCAGCATGACCTCTTGACCGGGGTTCTTTGATCCCCTGTTCTTTGGACCAGATCCATCCATCCTCATATAGGTGCAGGCTGTGGTCTGAGTGTGTCTCCAAATTTTGTGTTGTAGAAACCCAATCGTCAATGTCATGTGTTAATGGTACTTATGATCTTTGAGAGACGGCTCAGAGTTCTGAGGCATGATCATGCATTAGTCTATGGATAGATGGTTGGACTATGCCTTCTTGGTGATTGGAGGACTGGCTATATTTTTCTAAAGGTTTATGTATTAAATCTGTGTGTGTGTGTGTGTGTGTGTGTGTTTGCCTGCATGAGCCTATGTGTGCCATATTCATGGAGGAGCTGTCAGAGGCCAGAAGAGGGCATTTGATCCCCTGGAACTGGAGTTTCAAGGCAGTTGTGAGTTATCATGTGGATGTTGGGAAGTGAACTCAGGTCCTTTGCAGGAGCAGGAAGCTATCCTAACCACTGAGCCATGTCTCCAGCCCAGGCATTCTCTGTCCTGTGGTACAGTGCCTCAGCTCTCTGCAGAGCACCCTCCCCTGCAGACGGCCTCTTAGATGCTGGTCCTAGACCTTGGACTTACCAGCTTCCAACACTGTAAGACACAAATTAATTTTCTTCATAAAGCATTCAGGCTCAGATATTCTGTGATAGTAACAGAAAACGGACTCAGGAAGTGTGCTTAATGAAGCATGGCAGTTCCCCCATGGGAGCACTCTGCAGCAGTGTAAGCTGTATTCCAGAGGAGCTGACAAGCCACCATGAAGTCCTTCCCTCAGGGTTTTTCAGTGTGACTGAACTGTGAGGTTGGAACAGCGCCACCCATGGGATGCCTAGGAGCCAGCAGAGTCAAAGATGAACTGCGTGGGGGCAGGTTGCTCAGGTCGCTGAGCGCCTGGCCTCCATCCTGTTCCCAGTGTCCCTGTTTTGCATGGCACAAATCAGCTTCAGCTGGTGAGAACATTCCTTTATCACTTCCTGAAACCTGTGTATATTAACTCTGTGTGACTTTCTTTAAAATCTGGGGTTAGGGAAACACAAGCTGCTGTATCCATTGCTTTTTGTGTCCTGAGGGTTAATTTTAACTGTTAACTTGGTCCAACCTGGAGTCACTTGGGAGAACAGTGCTAAAGAGGAATTACCCAGCCTGGGCTGGCCTGAGGAATGTCTGTGGGGGATCGTCTTGATTGTTCGTTGAGGTGGGAATAATGAGGTGCTGAACAGAGGCTGAGCCCTGAACTGAACTGTGTAAAAGAGGAAAACACTAGTGAAAAGAGCTGTAAGCCAAATGGATCATTTCCTTCCCTAAAAGCTGCTTTATCACAACAACCAAAATGAAACTAAGACAGTGTCCCTAATACCAAATTAGACAAATAAAGATTAAGGGAGGAAGGGTTTCTTTTGGCTTGTGGTTTTAGGGTTCAGCCCATTGTGGGAGGAAAAGTGTGGTGACAGGAATAGCTCGAGGCTGTGGTGTCAGGATCACGAGGCTGGCTCTTCACCTTGCCTCAGACCAGGAAGTAGAGGCGGGACAGGAAGTTGGGCTGGGCTATATATTGTAAAACCTGCTCCCCAGAGACCCACTTTCTTCATCTAGGCTTCACCTCTCAATGTTCTACCGCCTCTCAAAACACAATCCCCAGCTGGGACCAAGACCAAATTTCAAATTCATGAGCCTGTGAGGGATGTTTCACATCTGAACTGTAACTTCTACATAATTTATTATTATTATTGCTATTATTATTATTTTGTGTGTATGAGTATATTGCCTGCATGTATGTAAGTGAACCCATATCACGCAATGCCCACTGTCAGAAGAGAGCATTGTATTGCCCTGGAACTGGAGTTACAAACAGCTGTTAGCTGCCCTGTAGGTGCTGGGAATCAGAAACTGAACCAGGGTCCTCTGTGAGAGTAGCTAGTGCTCTTAACGGTTGAGCCATCTCTCCAGCCTCAGCTTCCATGTAATTTATAACCAACTACTTCCTAGTCTAACTGTAGAGGAAGAGTTAAAAAGCCAGGGGGTACCTGGAGAGATGGCTTGCCAGTTAAGACCACTTGCTGATCATGCAGAGGACCCAAATTCTGTTCCCAGCACCTACATAAGGTGGCTCACAACTGCCTGTAACTCCAGCTACAGGGGATCTGATGCTCTCTTCTGGCCTCCATGGGCACTGCACTTATGAAATCTGTTATCTTCAAGACAAAGTAGCTATAAATAGAAAGCACGTAAGCAGACATTACTTAGGTCAGATGTGTGCACTTAGCCAATTGTGGTACCACAGCACTGTAGGTAAGTGCTGTTACAATGCTGCTTTCAAAGGTGAGGTTAGGACAGCATTGATCATGAGGGCTGCCGGGCTCCGGGGTGCCGTGGTACCTGTCACTTCCATGTGTTTCTGTAGCTCTTTGATTTCATTTCAAAAACATTACAACTGCAGGACATTACCAATTATATACTTTACTTTTATTATATGTTTGTGTCTATATGTGGATATACACTTCTGAGTACAAATGCCTGCAGAAGCCAGAAGAGGGCTTCTGATACCCTTAAACTGGAGTTACAGGATGTTGTAAGCTACTCGATGGGGAGCTGGAAACTGAACTTGGGTCCTCTGGAAATCAGTCCTCTGCAGTAACAGTATGTACCTTTAGCCCCAGAGCCATCACTCCAGCCCCCCAGCTCTACACTTTGGACCTTGGATTATCCTACCAGCTTGTGTATGTGGCATCTTAGCAGAACATCCAAGGGAGTGAGAGGTGTTTTTCTTGTCTTTTTAAATATAGAGTTTTCCTAGGTAGCATTCAATCATCGATGGTGGGACCCCAAAAGAGCACGAAAGAAATAAGACCATTTTGCACTTGTGCCTGGAAAGTTGGCACATAACCCAAGATGATGTTGGCATAAATCAGAGCCTGGTGACACACTGTGATGGGGTCCAACCAGAGGGGAACTTTTTCTTAATACTGATATGGGGGTGGAGGGACAGGGTCCCCCTTTAGAATTCTTAGTCTCATTCATAAAAGAATTTAAGAACAGACTCAAATGGAAGCTTTAGGGTAATTTATTAGAGTTTAAGGGAAAGTCCTCAGGGCAGGCAAGCTGTGAATCTCAGCAGGTGTTTGAGGAGAATGGGGCACAGGGGCGAGGGGGAGGGCATGAAGCCATGGTGGTTTAGAGCCTGCATGGAGCTTAGACTCATGGCAGGAAGGGAACTTTAAAGAAAACAGAAAGAAACCCAAAATGTTAGTGCAGCCCAAAGCATTAGGGAAAGCATGGTTAGAAAAGAGATGTAAAAAGCAAAGGAATTCTTCCAGAACATGGACAGACATACAGATAAGTCACATGTCTTTGTCCAGGCCCAGAGGTACTACACTAAGGAGAGGGGATTCTGGGCAGGAAAAGCTCACCGTCTCATTGATGTACTGCATATTCTGCCCATCTATTCAGTATGACTCACCATGAACTTGCCCTCCTAGGAGTGGTCCTGTGACCAGGCAACTGATCCAGTAAAACTGAAACGTGTTAAGGTCCTCATCCAGGTCAGAGATTCCCATCCTGTTGAACAGAATTCTAATCAAAGGGCCTCCTGCCACTCTAGTAACACAACCCACCAGAGACACACTGTTCAACTGAAGAAAGACAAGAGAATTCATTCCAAAAATTCAAAGATAACTGTGCATGAGGTTTTCAGAGCATGGATTCAGATCAAAGAACGATTGGAGATCAATTAAAAATTTCCATTGAGAACATCACTGTCTTAAAGACAGGCCCACACTCTGCCCTTGTTCTTACTTAGCACAGTGTGCTTGCCCTGATTAAGGCCCTTAGTGTGTTTTATTGTAAATAATCAAATGTTTGCATGTCTCCTTGTTGGATCTCAGAGGTTAACTGGAGTAAAAGGTACTATGCACACTGATTGCAACTAAAAGCACATCTCCTGGGTGTAAAATAAAAGGCACAGGAAGTTGGACTTCTGTTTCTTTTAGACAGCCTCTTAGTATGTATCTCAGCCTGGCCTTGAACTCGTAGTCGAGCTGTTTTAGCCTCTCAAATGCAGCACTTGGGTGCATGGCCAGATGAAGTCAATGCATGTGGGAAATGCTGGGGGACTTGGAAACTCTTCATGTCTGTCACCATCTGAGTCACAGATTAAACACGACCCTTGGCTAGCGCTAGGGCCAGGCCACTCACCTTGACTTGGGGAGAGCTGAGACACAGCAGATGGGGCTCTCATGGTGCACCTCCTTACTCTCTTGTGTTGCTCTGTGCTGGGCTGCAGGGTGTTTGCTTTGTCATTTTGCCTTAACAGGCTGAGAGAAATTCAGGGTCTTGGTAGAGTCTTGGGAAAACCCTGTGCTCTTTGCTCCAAGATGATCTAGAAAGCCTGTTCACCCATTCCTTCTGAAAGGAATTGGATCAGCCTGGAAAGAGGTTGTGACTTACCCCAGTATTCCTTCACCTTGTGTGTGTGTGTGTGTGTGTGTATATGTGTGTGTGTGTGATGCATGTGTGCTCATGTGTGAGTGCCCATATGTGCCCATGTGTTTCTTCTGATGTGTTATGAAGGCTTAGCTTTGTGTGGGTTCTGGAGATCTGAACTCAGGTCCTCATGCTTGTGTAGGAAGCACTTTACCTACTGAACGTCTCCCCAGCGCTGTTCTCCTTGGGGCTGGAGAGCTGGATGGCTCAGGGGTAAGGAGCACTGGCTGATCTTGCAGAAGACCAGGGTTCAATTCCTATCACCCACATGGTAGCTAACAACCATCTGTAACTCCAATTCCAGGAGATCTGATGCCCTCTTCTGGCCTCCCCAGGCATTGTGCAACATGGTGTACTTACACACATGCAGGCCGATACACTCATACACATAAAATAAAAAGAATATTTTCAAAATAGAAGACTGATTTATTTTGGAAAACAATGTATACAGACCTTCTCCAACCCACACTTTGTGACCAAGGGTGGCTGCTGATGTTAGTAGAGGAGCTGGTCAAGAAGTATAGGAAGAAACTGACATAGCTAGAGGGTTTTCTCTTCTTACTTGGACGGCAAAGGTGATGCCTGGACCGCTAGCAGTCATCCTGTGACTGTGAGGCCACCTTGTGGGAGTACTGTACATAGCTGAGCAGAAATTTAAAAGGTGCCAGAGAGGGGCTGGGGATAGAGCTCAGTCAGTGAAGTGCTTGCTGTGCAAGTATGAGAACCTGAGTTTGATCCCCAGAACCAGCATAGAAGTCCTGGCATGCATGTGTAATCCCAGAGTTGGCTGAGGAGGCAGAGAGGGGCAGATCCCTGGGGCTCTCTGATTGGCCAGTCAAACCCATTTGGCAAGTTGCAGACAAGTGAGAGACCCTATCTCAAAAAGCAAGGTAGATGGTGTCTTGAGGAATGACAGCTGAGGTTGAGCTCTGGCCTCCACGCACCTGACCGCACACATGTACCGCATGTGCGTGCACACACATGTCCCAGCTGCACTGACGTTTGGACCTCTCCTGACTTCTCTATGGTGCCCTCAGATCTTCATTTTTTTACATGAAGCTCCTATGTGTCGAGTCCTTCTGCACTGTCCCCCTATTTCTTCCCGACAAAGAAGGGTCTTCCTTTAGTCCTCACTGGTGCTGAGTCAAGGCTGACCAATTACATTTAGCGTTAGCATCCAAAGATGAGGTGCACAATAGGCATGTTTTACACCAGGCAGGTCTGCTTCTCCCTCGCCGTTGACGATTTGGGGCTCTCTTACTATTCTGAGACCTTTCTATCTGTTCTTCATACATGAAAATGGGGGAGATACACCTCAAAGCACTGCTGTGGCCTGGACGTACTTGGGCTCACATGCTGTGTCTCAGCGAGGTCGTGCAGGAGGAGGAGCCCCTGGGGGAAGCCCTAGGGCATGGGAGCACTGAAGAGTTTAGGGGAGTTTTCGTGGGGCTGTTTTGTTTGTTTGTTTGGTTGGTTTTGCCTTCGTCAGGCTCTTAGTATGTAGGCCAACCTGGTCTTAAGCTCGTGGCAATCCTTCGCCTCAGCTACTCAAGGTTGAGCATTATAGGCATGAACCACTGTGCCCAGCCCCCTGTTTAGTTCTTGTGGGAGGACAGTAGCCTCTCCTGCACTCTCTCTCCTTGTCTCCAATGGCCCTTATAATTGACTCTGCTGCTTTATGAATAACCCTGTCTGCACTTGTAGGACAGTCTCTGTAGGTGTCCTGACAGGCCGTAGCAAGTTAGTGACCTTGGACATCAAAGGACCAAGGTCCATCCCTGGCCTGTCCAGTGATGGCACCAAAGTGCCTTTCCTTCACAGCTCTCCCACGTCCTCTAGACTCCTCAGTTCTCCACAGGATAAGACAGTCTCTCATTTCCAACTGCCTTAAAGTGGGCTCCCTCATAGTTCTGGGGGGTCGGATATTTTTGCTCTCCCTCTGGACTCGACCACATCCTCCTCTCTGATATTAAACAAATCTCATGGCCTCACAGAATGGTCTTTGCATCCTCTCTCTCCTTGTACTCAAGATCTTTCACCCCTGTGATCTCCCTCTGGCACATGCTTCATTTACGGGGATACCATCCACCATGTGATCCTTACCAAAGCCAAGCTGGTTAACATTGTCACATGGACAGAATCTAGAATCTCCTAGAAAACACACCCTTGGCCATGTCTGTGAGGGTATTTCTAGATCAAGTTAGCTGAGGAGGGAGGACTGCCCTGCCCTCAGGGAGGGATGCCCCACCCTGAATGTGGGCAGGGGCATCTATGGGCTGGAGTCTCTGAATAGAAAGGAGGACAAGCTGAGCACCAGCAGTCATCTCTTTCTGCTTCCTGACTGCAGACACTGTGTGACCAGCCACCTTCCATGCCTGCCATCTCGCCTTCGACTGCACCCTCAAGTCCTGAGCCAGAATGAATCCTTCTTCCCTTAAACTGCTTTCACCACGTGTTTTATCACAGTAATGGGAAACATAATGAATACAGAACTGTGAGCTAAATAAAACTTTTCTTTATAAGTTACCCAGGTTCAGACACTTTGTTATAGTAATAGGCAACAGATGGATATGTGTGTGTGTGTGTGTGTGTGTGTGTGTGTGTGTGTGTGTGTGTAACTGCACCATTAGCCAGAACACTTGTGCTCAAGTTGGGACGTTTGTCTTTGGGTGAATTCATGAGTGGTTGGGGTTCCCCTATGTGCAGCAGTTAGACAGTTACTTCCCAGTGCCCAGGATCCATCTGCCAAGAGAGCCTTACCAGAGCAGAGTCTGCACACAACCAAAACCAGAAAATCCTGTTTTACCCTTTGACTCCCAGAAGCAACTGTTAGTGATTTTAAAATGACTGTTTTGTTTCTTTCTAGACAGCTGCCCCCAAAGTGCAGCCTCCCCGCATCCCATATACCAATCTCTCTGATGGAAAAGGGACCCTGTTGGCTTGTTTTTAAAATTGGAACAGCAAATGGACACTGAGAATTAATTTCAACACAGTACAAAGAGAGCATGCTGTCTTATGCACTAAAGAAATGGTTGCCACTGAAATCTGCATCATGTGAAATCAATAAACACAAGCTCTTAATAACACTTAATAACAACCAGGGCCAATAAACACACGCCCTCCCCCCACCACCGTCACAAACCCTGTAAGTCTATAAATAATTTGTAAATTGTTCTTTCTAATTGACAATACAGAATAGTAGTGTTGTTACAGGTGTGGATCTGAGTCTGGAGGGCGGGGGCTGCAATTTTCACATGCTCCTGCCTTTCAGTGAACTATACAGAGACACAGGATAGTTACAGAAGAGGAGGTAGTTTATTAAAGGAGAGGTACAGTGGATCCTAGAGGTGTGCCATAGCTCACCTGTGGCCTGGATCTGAGATGACCAAAAGGAAGAGAAGCAGGTGAGGCCCATCGTGACCTTTCATCCCAAGTTCCTACAGTGCATGGGCTTTGCAGAGTGTGCGCCCTTGGGTGAAGGTAGCTTAAAGGAAGGGCTGCCCATCTTTCAGCTGAGGATGCCTTTCAAATTCTAACCTCTGGAATCTCCTGCTCTTTTATTTTCTTATTCTCCTACCTCAGTGTGACATAAGGGTGACAACACTGTTAAAAACAGCCCATTAGCTAACTTTCCGACCATTCGATTTTCCAACACAAGGTGCTGTTAAAATTTAATCCAAAAATAATTATAATCATTAAATAATCTAAAGCAAGGAAATTGCCTCAAATTTGCTCACACCACTCTAGAAGTGATGCTCATGTGATCTCTCATGCGCCTGGATTTTATCTCCGTTATCCCATTCAGCACCCACATCATCTCTGTAAAGGAGATGAATCTAAGTGACTGTGCATTATAGGGAACTGAGGGTCCAGGAGAGGCTGTGAGAGTTCAAATAGCTGGAATGTGGGGTATGTGTGTGCGTGCGTGCATGCATGTGCGGTGTGTGTGCATGTGCATGTGTGTGCATGTGTGTGCATGTGTGCATGCGTGTGCATGCATGTGTTTGTGTGTGTGTGTGTGTGTGTGTGTGTGTGTGTGTGGGTGTGTGTGCAATAGAGCAATCTTGGGGTCTGAAGCTCTCTGCCACTAGGTGCCTCCTCTTATGAAGGGAATATCAATGTATAAAATCAAATAAATTTCCAAAAGAGGGAGGCTTGAAATCTGCCAATCTCAGCAGCTACCCAGGGGAGGAGATTGGAGGGAAAAACAGCCATGCCCTTTAGAGCAACATGGAGGTCAATCACTCAGTGGGCAAGCGGCACGTGGCTGGAAGGGGCTTTAGGGGAAGAGTAAGGAAGCCGAAAGTGTTGACAAAGCTTAGAAAAGAGGCACAAGGAAGAAAATCAGAGGTTCTGCTTTCAGGAAGAATTTAGGAAGGGAGAGGGCTATGAAACTGTGTCTCTGGGCTTTGGGCCGTCCTGGGGTGGGGGGGGTCCGGGAAGGAAAAGGACGAACTGCTCCCCCTGTGTCTCTTTAGCATGGCTTAGGGTGAACCTGCCTTCCCAGGGGTGATCCCATGGCCAGGACTGAGCTGGACCAACTGGAATGTTAAGTCTCCACCCAGGACATTCTCTGGACAAGTCGTTCTGAGACTAAATCATGATCCTCTCGAGTGAGGATTCCTTGCAGACACTGAGCAGTGTTTGAATCATGACCGCTCTGTGGTGCAGAGGTGTGGGGATGAGAACACAGGTTACAAACCAACTATAAGATAGGGCATTTCAAATAAGGTGGTAGAAAAACTGAAAAATACTGATAAAATTCTAAAGCATGTTCAGTGGCTTCCAGGGGGTTGTTAACCCACCTCCAAGAGCTTAGCACTTGATAAAAGTTAAAGACTCTGAAAAAGCTGCAAATAAGCTTTTCTGCAATATTTACTTGAAGTTTCAGGGCTGACTAAACTAGTGCTGATGAACTCTAGATTGCTTGTGGGCAGGAAGTGCTGGTCCAACTTTGTCTCACTTAGAGCAAAATGTAGTTACTCTGTAGTCTATTGAGCTAAGAATTAGAAAGCGAAGCTCTGTGGTAGCAGATGGTTGACTTTCTTTGTGACATTTAAGAAAGTAAAACAGGAGAAGGCTCAATTGGTTAAGGGTTTATCATGAAATATGAGGAACTGAGTTCAGTCCCCAGCACCTCCTGAAAAGTTGGTGGTGTGAGCTTTCAATCCCAGTTCTGAATTCCAGGCAGGTAGAACCCTGGGCCTTGCTGGCCATGGGGGTGGGGGGAATCCAAGGTGATACAGCCCATTGTAGTAGGGGGATTCAAGGTGATACAGCCCATCGTTGGGGAAGGCATGGCAGGAACTTGGGGCAGATGGTCACGTGGAGACGAGTCTTCAGTCAGGAAGCAGAGGGGCGAATGGTAACACTCAGCTTTCCTTCTTTTCCATAAGACCCTAGCCTGTGGAATGGCATTGCCAGTCAGGTGAGTCTTCCCATCTCAATGAACCAAATCTAGTAATTTCTGCTAGGTGGTTCTAGATCCTGTCAAGTTGACAGTATTAACCATCACAGAGATGCAGCTCCATCTGATCCCACCACAGAGGGAGAGGACCAGCCGGTCTTTGTGAGCACCCCGCTTACTGAATGTACCACCGGAGCCCCAGCTAGTGGGTCTCTAATGCTCCAATGCACAGGTGTATTGTGGAGGCGAAAGAAGTGTTTCCATAGCAACCCACACTAACCACTAGCTGAAATCGAGTCTTTCTGGTATGAACTACAATTCCCAGAGAAGAACTGTGCCAGTGTTAAACACAGTTGAAAGCTGATTAAAACTGAAGTGGTTTTTGGAGGCTAGAATGTTCCAGGCCCACAGTCAAATTGTCATGGGCTATTTTAGCCCCTTAAAATAGCCACTCCTTGCCCACTTCTGTATTTGCCTGATATTCAAGTGGCTATCCAACAAATCCTTTTGGGAATGTGCAAACAGACACCTTGCTTCTACCAAGCCAAAGGCTAAGAATGTCATCAGATAGCATCTGAGGGCTTTAGCCAGGATTTTTCCACGTTCCTGTAACCTGCCTGTCTCATGTTTCCATCAGTGCATTTTTAAAGCGTCTTAAATTTATGATTTTCTATTACTGTAACAACTTCATGGAACTGTGTGCTGGATAGCTTGAGATGTCAACTTGACAACACTTGGGAAAAGGGAATCTCAACTGAAGGATTTCCTCAGTGGGATTAGCCTGTGGGCATATCTATGAGGCACTTTATTAATGGTTAATGGATGTGGAAGGGCCCAGTCCACTTGAGAGGACCCACCCCTGGACAGGTGGTCCTGGGTTGTGTAAGAAAACAGACTGAGCACAGGTCAGAGGAGCAAGCTGGTAAGCAGTGCTCCTCCATGGTCTGTGCTTCAGCTCCTGCCTCCAGGCTCCTGCCTGAGCTCCTGCCCTGGTTTTCCTCCATGAAGAACTGTACTGTAAACTGAAATAAACCCTTTCCTCCCCAAGTTGTTTTGGTCAGAGCGTGTCACCATAGAAATAGAAAATAA
This sequence comes from Nannospalax galili, assembly GCF_000622305.1. Taxonomy (NCBI): domain Eukaryota; kingdom Metazoa; phylum Chordata; class Mammalia; order Rodentia; family Spalacidae; genus Nannospalax; species Nannospalax galili. The sequence goes on from NW_008345053.1 coordinate 239,091, forward strand.
CTTGGACAAACTGTTACCACATTGGAACATGGCATCTGGGACAAACTGAATCTGTGTTCCAGGCTGTGGTCATTAATATTGGTTCCAAAATAAACTTTTTTATTCTCTTTGAGATCAGAACTATGTTTTTGCATTGGCACTGGTCATTTCCCCTTCTTTTGGGTCATTCATTTGACTAGGACAATGCCAGTATAGAATTAACACAATAAAATGGGGACCCTTGTTTATTGATCCCTCAGACTAGCTGAAGGGGAGACTTTGTTATGGAAAAATCAGAGACCAACATGGAAAGTCATGTGAGGAAAGGGAGTTTAATTTTATGCCAGCAGGACTGACACAGGGATCATTCCATAAATGAAGCAGCCCCAGCCCCCTCAAGGTTTGGGGGACCTTAATGCAAGCACAAGGTAAAACAACACATATGTGATAATGAAGTAAAAAGGTATATATGTGATAATTAAGTAAGGTAACACAGGGCTACAAAGGTTACAGGAATGTGACAGCCTTGGGAAACAAAGATGTAGATCCTGGGTAACCCCAGGAGGCAGGGGCTCGGGGGAAACGCCTGTTCACTTCTCCCATTTCTATCTCCTGTCCTGGGATTTTCTTGCTCCAAAGTTCTTAATTACCATCACATTGCAAGAAATTTTAGCAACCATCTGATGTGTTTTTTTCTATTTCCATTGTAACTTTCTGCTGTGAGACCAAGTTCCCAGAAGAAAGCCACACCTGCGTTAAACATTCTGCGAAGATGACAGATTAAAACTTCAGTGACTGTGGAGAGTTGGAATATTACAGGTTCAGAACCAAATTAGCTTGGGCTATCAGGACAGTTTGCAAACCACAAATGCAAAACACAGCTCTTGCCTCGAAGGCAAGAAGAGTTTATTTTGAAGCCAAACATGAGCAACCATGGCCTGGAAATGAGCAACCATAGCCTCGCTAGGTTACCCCAAATACCATGCTGCAGGAGTGTGTTGGGGGCACCCAGGCTGTTTGCTCCAGCCTTAGGCTTCCTTCCTTGATGTACTGTGCTGGCTCTTTGACCTCAGCCATCAGGGCTGGCAGGGATGGGTCATGGTGTTGCTGAGGCTAGGAGCCTTCACAGAGATACACATGGGGGTTGCTACTCATGGTCAGGCTGAGAAAGGGGTTTAGGCAACAGGCCAGACCTAGGCACAGATAGAGATAGCTGTGGAGACTAAAACCAGACAAAACCAGGGTGACCCATATTGTTTCTACCTCAAGCTTGCAACTTAACTGAGATCTAAGTGCTCAGAGCTGGGACACAAGATAAGACTTTCCTGCAGCAACAGCAGTTTGGTGGACTGAGGCTTCTGAGTACGTGTCCTGAAAGTACACATTTGCTTCTTTCTCCGGATGCAGTGGGGTGATCAGATGTGCTTAGGGAGCCCGGCATCCTTTCCTACAATGCATAACTGAGTTACTGAACTGCATTACGGTGCTTCTGCCCAGCAGTGTGCTAAGTAGACACCACCCTCTGCCTGGAGCTTGTACCCCTGCAGGGAGGTGTAGGTTAGACAGATTGCTATGATATTAAGGGGAACAGAAAATAATTTTCATATTATTGTAGCTTCTTGTATTTTTGCCTGGGTCTTCCCTTCCTTACTCAGAAATGTCCATCATTTTAATAAATGGTTACCAGCAACAGTGAATGATCTCCCAGTCAGGGACTCCAAATATTCCTTTGCAGTGTTAATCGTTTCATGAGGACTCAGGCTGTGCATGGTGCCACAGGACCGGACGATTACGGGGAGCGTGTCATTTGCCACACATACGACCCTGTCACTTCATGGCAGTGCCTGGTCCATTTCTGTAGGTGAGGAAGTAGGGCTTCTGGTGGCATGGTCCTTCAGAGGCAGAGGTGGACCTGGAGGTGCTTTTACATAAAACCATCCTGACCTGCTTTGCGGCATCAGCTGCTTCTTGGCATCTCCCACGTCAGCAGCCCATTGCCCAGAGCGAAACCTCGTTCAGGCTGATCAGCTCCAGCTCCTGCAAGAAGCTGGCGGCAGATCTCAGTAGCTGCCTTCTACATCACTTCTAATCGCATCTGGGAATGCATCCCGTGTTCCTGCCCCTCATCTGTTCTCTGTTCCGGTTCATTGAGGTTCTGTGTAGAGAGGCTTGACTGTTCTTTCCCAAGCCTGCTTTTTGGTCTGCTTCTCAGCTCTGCCTGGACCTGACCTCCTCAGCCTTCAGTCAGCGCCTCTGTTTCTTCTTTGTGACTGTCAAAGACTGCCCAACACCCACCCCTTCCAAAATTTCCTTCCCTCCAGCATTGCTCAGGACCTTAGAAACAAACTTCTTCACTATCTCCCTTTTTTGATCTTTATGACCTCATTTTAAGAGAAACTATTTTTAATGCAGTCACTGGTGTTACTGCACAGTGCAGAGTTTGGTGTCCACTAAGTAGGGGTGGACCTCAAATATAAAATAAGATAATAAAATGAAATGATATTATATATCATACACAATATATAATGTAGATACACTGATGTATATCTGGAGAGAGAAGAGGAGGGGATAGAGACAGGCTAGTATAGGGAAGCTGTAGATTATACACAAACATATACATCAATGCATAAACACAAGCATACAAATCACATGAATATATGATACACACAAACATATACAGGTGCACACATACATACATGTATACATGCCCAAACACAGAAATCATACATACACAGATACACATATTTACATATACATACATAGGAACACACAAACCACATATGCCTATATACACAGATACACATACACACATGTACTGGCATGTGCATGCATACAGATATATATACAAACCACATGCACACATACACATACACACATACATACACATCAACCACATACATACACATGTACACATGTATAATACACACAAATGACATACATACATGCACACATGCACAAACACACAAATCACAGGCAGATAGATATGTAGATATACTTACACACATGCACATATACACATACATGCACAAATACACAAATCACATACATATATATGCATACACAAACACACAAATACACACAGAGAAATCACGTACACATGTGCATATAAACATACATATCCATAAAAAACCAGAAATGACATATACATACACAGATACATACATAAACTTATACATATACATGCACATACATACAAACAAATCACACACACATAGACACATATGCACACATGTACATACAAACATCACATTATACACATATATACAGATACACACATGCACACACATACATATGCCTATGCAGAAACACACATAAGTACATATATATCCACCAAATCACATGCATATGTACACTCATACACACATGCACACACATACACATACACATATCTGCGTAAACTACACTGTACATTCAGGATTTTTCCACATGAGTAGTGTAGTTTATTATCTTACATTATTTGAGTCTGTGAGTGGAAGATGAATCCTTTCAAAATTCTGTCATCTGAGTTGGCTTCAAAGAATTCAGAGCATCACTGGGTTAAACTTTAAGCAGCGCAGGGAAAGACATTGGAAAGGGAATGTGTTGATTTGACTTCAAATTCATTTTGGTTTGTGAGTCTGTGTTTTGAACAAAGCTTTCTTTTTAGATAGAGGAAGGTCATTAAGAGATGGTTCATAAGATAGCTAGCTGATAGGTGGTCAACAGATCTAGACATCCTGTGGGGTGGACCCTGTGTAACACCTCGAGCATTTGATGTGCTAGGGTTGCACGTAACTCTATGAAGCAGATTCCATCCTTTGCCTGGTTGGCCTGGCTTGTTCTGCTCTGTCTTCTGAACTATAGGGGATGTGCAGTTGGTGCAGGGTGAGCACGTGGATCATGATAGAAATAGAGGTGGTTTATTAAAGAAGAGAAAGGTTACCCTGATAATGGAGATGGGATAAAGAGCTGGAATATGACCAAGGCTCAAAATCCTGGGGCCTCCGCCCCAGGACCCATTATTTTATTAATGTGTATTTTTATTGAATTTTTTCACATTTCATATAAAACACCTTATTCATCTTTATACCTCTTTTCCATCTGAATCCCCTACAGCTCCCCAACCTCCCCCACCCTGGATATCATGCATTCTGTCATATACGTTAAGGCCTATCAAGTCAAGTTAGTGTACCCAGACATCCTTCAGTGCAAGTTCATCCACTTAGATAGGGTCTAGTCAGTCTATCTAGAGTCCCTTCCTTAAAGAAGATCAGCTCTCCCTCACCCAGCTGGGTGACTCAACATTAGCCCTGAGCCCAGGAGTCCTGTCCAGGGCCACACACTGTGCAGAGTCTCATTCTCTGTGCTTTGGCCATTCGTGTTCTTTTGTGTTCATTGCCCTCTGTTGCATGAGGAAGCTTCACCGATGAGAGCTGAGAGATGTATTGGTGTTCTCTCTCTTGTTCCACTATGGTCCGTGAGCCCTAGGTGTAGGAATTTCATTGTAGCTGTGTCACTTAGGGTTGGGCATCTCACAGACACTATCTGTGTGTGACCAGTTGAACTCTGTGCTAGTCTCCGTCTGATGAAAAAGAAGCTTCTTCAATGAGTTATGAGAATAAGTGTCACAGAGTTTTCAGCTACACACGGGACATCTGTGTCACACCCTTCCCCAAGGCTCAGGGACCATCATGGAAGCGAGGGTGGAAAGACTGTAAGAGCCAGAGATTGGCGAGGACATGACAGTTCTGCGTCACTCATGAACTCACAACAGTTGCGACTGCCTGCACAAAATGTGCACGAGATCTAACATGGAGTGGGGAGTGGCTCATGAGCGCCCCCTTGCTGAGGAGTTATAGACAGCTGACGGCACCCTGAGGAAGAAGTTTTCTTTAAGGGTACGACTCCTGATAGGTCGACTACTCTCCAGTAGATGACTCCAAACCCAGAAGTGTATGGACAGCACAAATTGGAGTCGATGGGTCATATATATATATATGGCAAGATGCTGGGGGTGCGAGGGAGACAAAGTCGATCTGGGAGGAGTTATGGAGAAGAGTTGGAGGTTTATATGATCGAAATACATTGTAAAAATTTCAAAGAAAAATGTTTATTAGAAAAATAAAATTTTAATTATGTATATGTGTGTGCATGGAGTGGACCGTTTATCTGCATGCAGTGCCTGAAGAGGCCAGAAGAGGGCGGCAGATCCCATGGAACTGGAATTATAGGTGGTTGTCAGTGCACACACTTAACTGCTGAGACATCACTGCCCAGTCCCAAGTAGCCCATTTCCAGTGCCAGGAGAGCAGTTACTCGATGCACATTCTTGCTCAACTTACCCTTTGAATGGGTTACACAGCTCACCAGCAACTGGTCTTTAAACTGAGTCACTTTGGTGTCTTGCCTCCTTGGATCAACCATTTTTCCCCAGTCTTACTCTCTGTCCTGTGTACTGTGTCAGGCACCGCCTACTGCTCCCTGTGGGCTTCTGCGGTGAACCCTCATCGTCTCCGACACCTTTCAAGTGTTTCCACTTATTTGATTCTTGTCCTTTCAAAACCCAGTTCAATCAAGAAAGCACAATGTCACGATCTTCTAAATGCACCTACTACCAACATCTGAACCAAAGGATTCACTCCAGTCTCCTGAAGAGCCTGCGCTGGTCACTTACTCTGAGGGTCTTGCCTGATCGAACCTGTGTTAGGCTGTCTAGGCAGCATGTATCTGACTTGGTAAGATGTTACTGTGTTATTTTGCTTGCTTGAGTACAGTGTCTAATCTAGCTAGCTTCAAGGCAGTCTGTGCTGGTTTCCTGACAAGAATGCATATTCTGACTCCTTGGTACTGACAGGGCTTCTTGTGTGTTCGGACACACATATTCTCCCCAGGATAATAAAGGAGGCCAAGGCTTCAATTGACTTTATGCCTGTTGAGAGTTTCTTTCGGGTATTTACGGTCTAATTTTCTTTGCTGACAATCCGGTCTCTTCGGAGCACACTGGGATGAGCAGCGCAACTTTGCAATGCCATCGTCACAGAAGTGGTGAGAAACCAACCCAGGACTGATGCCTCAGCTGCCAATCACTGGCTCAGTGACGCTGGACACAGCTAAACCTTTCCAAGTTTCACTCCTCGGCTGTAAAATGGGAATGTTAATGACATCCATCTCAGAAGGTTGATAACACATTTTAAATGAGGGCTGCTGAGGGAGCCAAAGAAGGCTGTGCATAAAACACAGGCTGCAGATAGATCAGCATGTGAGAGACAGTAGTCGAGGCTACTTTATAACAGAGAGAAATATAAACATAGTCACACAGCTAGAGGGATGCAGAGCTGGGACTTGGGTCTAGACAGCAGACTCTACAATCTGGGCATTTACTTATTTATTTATTAAAATATTTTATTTATTATTTTTATTTTATGTCATGTGTGTATTGCCTGCATTTATGTAAGTGCACCCATGTCATGTAATGCCCACGGAGGACGAAAAAAGGCGTTGGATCCCCTGAAACTGGAGTTACAGACAGTTGTTAGCTGCCATGTGGGTGCTGGGATTTGAACTCGGGTCTTCTGCAAGAACAGTGCTCTTAACTGCTGAGCCGTTTCTCCAGACTTTATTTATTTATTTATTTATTTATTTATTTATTTATTTATTTAT